>NC_060190.1:37306600-37393871 GCF_021184085.1 Oncorhynchus gorbuscha
CCACAAAAGCAAGCCATACAGTTACCAGCCAAATTGTGGAGTCAACAAGTCATAAATAGCATTATAAATCTTCACTTACCTTTGCTGATCTTCGTCGGAATTAACTCCCAGGATTCCCACAAGAAATGTTCGATTATGTCCATATTTGTTCAAATTCCTCCTTTAGTTCACTATTCCAAAGGCACAATGCGTGAGCGCAAAATCCAGACAAAGTCAAGAGTTACATTAGTTTGTAGATGTTTACAACCAATCCTTAGGATCTTTTTATAATAAATCTTCAATAATATTCCAGGAAAAAGGAACGCGCAGAAAACAACTGATTTGCCTCAGCCTAATCCAGTTGTTGATACAGCTCTTATTTGACATCCTTCCACAATAGAAGCCTCAATCAACTTTCTAAAGACTTGACATCTGCTGGATGCCTTGAACTGCAATCTGGTCCCATAGACACAGCATATTGGGTAGGCAATCACTTAAATGAAACTACAAACCTCAGATTTCCCACTTCCTGGTTGGATTTGTCTCAGGTTTTCTCCTGCCATATGAGTTCTGTTATACTCAGACATCATTCAAACAGTTTTAGAAACTTCAGTGTTTTCTATCCAATACTACTAATATGCATATATTAGCATCTGGGACAGAGTAGCAGGCAGTTTACTCTGGGCACCTTATTCATCCAAGCTACTCAATACTGCCCCCTGTCACCAAGAAGTTAAGTAGTATCTTCCCAAATGCCCAATTATAAAGTCTAAATTAAGCTGGAATTGTCTAGTAATGCAAATAGGAAGTGTGTTCACCAGTGGACATGTCCCAATTCTCTTATTAGTGCTAACACTCATATGTATTAAATAAGTGGTGAAACAATGTATTATTGAATAGAACTTGCAAGGTAGTGATGAATACGAAGTTCATTTTTTCACGGGGTTGTAGCTATATACTGCCATCTGGTGGCGACTAGAAACAATTGCATAATATTAACTATTACAAAGTTCTCATTTACAACTGCGACCTGGCCAAATTAATGGTCTTTGAAAATAAATATTACTGCTTTAAAAGGGTACTTAAGACCTTGAATTTGACTTGCCACTGTCTGTACGAACCCTGAATTAATCTATTTTAAATTCAGGATGTAAGACAACATGTGGGAAAAGTCAAGGGGTGTGAATACAATCTGAAGGCACTGTACCTGGACCACATATTGAGGCGTTCCTTTTGTTAAGTAAATCAGGTGTTAAATGAGGTGAAAAGGAGACTGGAGTGACCCCATGTCCTTTGAGCGGCCCCTATGACTGATTGGCTAACAGTGTTTCTTTGGCACAGATGATTCGCTGGACTTTGGTGTCAGAACCTTGGAGGAGATCAGACTGAGGAAAGCGCTGAAAGCCAGTATGAGGAGAGCTGGTGAGTTCATCTTTCCTCTTACCTCCCAAATACATTTACTATTGCCTTTTGTGTTATTATGCTGTAAATGATGAGGTGTGAGTTTATCAACTGTACTTTGTCAGGTTATCCAGTTCCTGGTCAGGGCTCAGATCAGCGGAACAATGGTGCCAGCGGAGAGAAGGAGAACATGAGATCCTTCATCCGGCCATCTCTCTTTACAGCCAAGGATGGTAAGAGTCATTGAACACTGATCTAACTGAGCCTTGTGTATAGATTAACACAAGATCCCAGATTGTATGTTGTTGAAGTGAATCGCACAAGTACATATGAACACACACTTGCTGCCCCCTCAGACACTGTGGTCTTTGGTGAAGAGACTGTGAGACGCAATGTTGCGGACAGGCTTGGGAAGAGAATAACAGTCAAAGGTAAATGTTTTCAATTATCTTGTTTATCTATAAAATGTAAGGAAGTCAATGGAAGCCTCGAGGTTAGTGTCGGGCCAGTAACCAAAATGTTGCCGGTTCGAATACCGGAGCCGACAAGGTGAAAAATCTGTCGCTGTGCCCCTGAGCAAGGCACTTAACCTCAATTGATGCTGGCTGTGACCCCAGTTGGGATATGCAAAAAAACACATTTCCATGACATATTTGTCAAGTCTAAGTGGAAAAATGTAAGCACCCCCAAATAATAATAATAATAATTGTTAGAGGTAGATGTACAGTGTTAAATTAACTACAAAATTACTCATTATTGGTGGTACCATTGGTCACCAACACTAAGCTTCCATGATCTCTGACCTTTTAGAAGTTCCTGCCGGGGGTGACCTGCCAATGAAACGCTGTCTGGCCGAGCGCCTCGGGAGGAAAATGGACGAGGGTGAAACGGACCTGCCGCCTCAGAAAGGTATGCGAAGGGAAATGACAATCAAATATCCCCAATGAATTGATTTACCTCAGACTATCAGGAATACTAGTTTTTAATTTAGAAAATATAATTGAAATGGCATGTTAGCCTTTGTTCTTTGTTTGCTGCACAAAACATTTAGACATTTTTGGCAATGGAAAACTAAAATGAGCGTTTATTGGACAGGTATTAGTGGTCCCTCCCGGTTTGTCTTCTGTGCCTGATGAAAATGACCCTGGTTGTACTAATTGAGTTACATTAAGATGGAACTGGGTTTGAACCAGGCTATGGCTCATCACATGACCAAGCGAAACCAGCGAGGGAGGCACACTGCCTGCTCGAATGGAACGGGAATCTGTGCCAGTCTGTCGTATTGTTCAGAAACAACTCTTTCCTATAAAACATGTTAGACTTTTCCAACTATACTGAATAAAAATAAACAACATTCAACAATTTCTAAGATTTTACTGAGTTAGTTCATAGAAGGAAATCGGTCAGTTAAAAATAAATAAATTAGGCCCTAATTTATTGATTTCACATGACTGCAATGGAAGCTGCCTTGGAGAGCACAAAGACAGAAATACTCAACATTTTAGAAAGAAAAAAAATATTTTTGCATATGGAGCATTTCTGGGATCTTTTATTTCAGCTTATGAAACATGGTACCTACATGTTGCGTTTATTTTTGTTCAGTCTAGTTTTCATTTGGAAGGCAGATAGTGTTTTAAACAAAAGCAATCACTTGCGTGTGAAAAGAATCCTATTCATTACTCCACACACTTAAAGGTGAACTGCACACGCTGATTTGGCCTCGTTTTTTGACTTGCTCCTATAGAAATGCTAGGGGCCATGACAGAAGCCAACCATATTGTTTGATGTGTCTTTGCCACCACTACGTCACACAGAACTGTCAGAACCTTGCCTTCAGCTGTTTCCTCCCACTCAATCACAACAAACAAACTTCCTCCAGGTTGAGTTAAATAACTACAAGCAGATGTATGGGGAAATGCCGGCGGAAGCTTTGAATGTTCTATTACCAATGGCAGAGATAGGTGGTATCTGATGCACAAACATATACTATGTTGAAGTCTGAACAGGTCAGACTAAACCTACCTAACACAGTGATCAGGCTGGTTCCACTGGGCTAGGTTATGCCCTGGACCAGAGTATGTGAGCGCAGCTGGAGCAGAGCGTGCCCAATTTGACTGGAGAGTTCCAGTGGTGCTCACTTCAGGAGCTCAGGGCATGCCCGTCCCAGTATGTATTTGTAGGCTACTTGTGTGCTGCTATAGCTATTGGCATGGAGTTTGCTAAATATTTTCATAAAGGAAGTGATTAAACATACAGGTACTAAGTCAAGGTGAGGACCAAAAGCAAGAGAGGGAGTGTGGTGATGTAGTGTCCACCACTAAAAAAATCATTGTGCAATCTGAAAAGACCCAAATCCCAAAAGCATACTAAAGTGTTAACAGAAAGTAACGAGGTGTTTTGCTAGCTGTGTCATTGTAGAAAAAAAAAAAAATCTGATCTCTTGCATTCATTTTCATTCTATTATCTATACAAAAGGCTATTCTGGATTTTGGCTCATTAGGCCTGACATATCATTTCCTTTCAAGGAGCTTTCTGATTCGATAGGGTTAATTTGCCTAAAAACCTTCAGGCCTACCTATACATTTTTTTTTTTACAATTCTGCATCCCTGCCCAGCCTGGCAAGAGTGTCCAGAAGGATTTCTAGCATTCCCAGTAGCGCTGCAACGGCGGAGATGTTATTCTCCACTGCTGGACTGCTCTCCCATGAGCCTGAAACCACAGACTGGCTAAACGTGTTTCTAAAAGTGAATTCAAAGGCACTGAAGACTGAGGCTTTTTGTTTATTTAATTCTAAATAAATCGCAGCCTATATGCAATTTATTCACTATAATGATTTAATACAAGAAAATATTGTATTAGCCATAGCTGCATTCAATTAATTTTTGTGCCCTGCACCTCAGAGGCTGACTGTTTAGTATAAATTCCACTAATTTAAAGTGGCATAGAAATATGATGACAATTGCTAAAGTGGGCAAATAGTTAGTAGGAAACAACTTTGCCATATGTCAAATTTACTTGAGAGAAATGGCAATGTTGCCATTATATGACTAAGTTTGTCAAAAAATAGCAATGCTTCAAATCAAATTTTATTGATGTTAGCTAGCTGAAATACTGTGGTCCCCTCAATCTTAGTTAGCTGGCTGAATTTAGTGCATCTAAAGTTAATCTGGCAACATCACAATCATGACAAAGGTTTTTCTACGAGCTTTGTCAGCATGCCAGGCTAGATAATGCTATAGCACCCCATTGGATTCCATTAAAATGTGACGTCTAGCATTGAGGCGAGTAGCTACCAGAACTGTTGTTGAATCCAATGGCCTGTTAAAGCATTAGCTAGCCTAGCATGCTGACAAAAACTAGCAGTCTTTCAAGCTTCTTGATTTGTCAGTTCGGGTAATGGGATAATTAAGAGTACGCTGCCATCTCCTGTACCTGAATTGAGGCCCATTTTCCCAAGTCATATCTCACGCCAGCTCCGCACTGTTCTGGTCGTGGCATAGCTACGTTCTGACTAGAGAGAATGTAATGAAGGTCTAGTCTGTTTCTGGCTAGGTAGCTAGCTAGGTAACGTCAGCTATGCTAGCGATGATAATGATTGTCAAAATATACATAACCAGCAGTATGGTCTAGCTAGCATTATACTCACCATCATTGGGGACCAACAAGCTTCAACCACTTATTCCGCATGGTATGGTACTAGGGTCCTTCAGCAGGGCATGCAAACTGGAGCGCCATAGTCAATCTGTATAGGGCTATTCATTCTCAAACGGCAGTAATCCTTTTAACGTGCTAGGGGCGATGAAACAACAGAGTCCCATTCAATGAAGGTAGGTGAAGGGGCGATTTGTATGTGGAGCTTGGCAAAGGGGGCCATGAATTGTTGACGTAATTGTAATTCAAACCCAACCTTACCTTACTGTGAGACTGACAAATCATCCCATTTACACTTTGTAGTCAATTTTGAGATGAGATTAAATGTTTGACTCTATTGATGCCATTTTCAAAGGGATTAGTTGTTTTTTAGGGGCAGTGCCCCTTCAACCTAGGTCACTTTTAGAACGGGGCACCTGGGGTGTATTCATTATGCCAATTCTGTTGCAAAATGTTTTTTAAATGGAAGCAAACTAAATGGGGAGGGACCTACCTGAATTTGTCCAACAAACTTGTTTTACTGTTTGAACTAATGATTACACCCCTGGCTCACACCTGGGAGGCAGCCTGCTTCCAAATTGAATGCAATCAACACTAACCAGGTTCACCTGGGGCATGCCCAGGGCGTTAATTGAATACCATCATTGGTTTAAGTCCCTGATTAGTGGTTATGCAGAATCAGGTGTCTGTTCTGGAACAAAGGAATCCACGTTAGATTCCCTCTAGGACCATCTGTACCACAGGAGATGCATAATTGTTAGATACTAAAGTAAAAGTGGTGTTTAAAGTAATTGTCATTAATAATTTGAATTCATTTGTTTGTTTTTTCAACCCTTAGCTCTGAAACCTGTCAGGGATAGATTGGGATTACCTGTTGAACCCACTACTGCCTCTGAATCAGGTAAAATCATTAACTTGCCTCTCACAATTAACAAATGTCTTTCAAAAAGTGCTTTGGGTGGCTCGTACAATCTTCATTAGAAATGGGTATCTTTTAACAGTATACAATTATTGTTGTTTGTAAATGTTGAATGAAACGTATTATTGTTTGTATTTTAATCTCTAACCTCTCCCTCAGCTGAGAGCAACAGTAAGAATACAGCACCGGAAATAATCCGCATCAAAACCCTGGAGGAAATCAGGGGGGAGAAGTTGGCTAAGTCCCAAGGACAAGCTCTGGGTGACCACCCTCTACCTTCAACTCCTGATACCACCAGTACCAGCAAGGCCCCAAAGAGAGGCACCACTGGCAAACCTGCAGTCAGCCTCCACGTGAAGACCTTCTCTGAGATCCTCCACGCCAAGAGAAAGCTGGAGGAGGACCAGCAGCAAGGCCCCAGCCTCAGAAAGGCCAAGCAGGAGGCTATGGAAGCATCTCCAGGGAACTCCCAGGCCCAGGGACCCACTGAGCCAGCCATGCCCAGCCGGGGCACACCTCCTGGTGGTGGAGTCCAGGTAAAGACCCTGGAGGAGATCCGCAGGGAGAAGGCAGCCAAGATGCAGGCCCGCGGACAGGTGTCCAACGGAAAAATCCCAGGCTCAGCCTCTGGAGAGGGAGGCACCAAGAAGCCTCTGGGACTGCGCATCAACAAAGCAGCTTCTTCTGGTAAGGAGTTTATTATTGATTTGATATAAACCTTTTAGAATTTCTCATAGTAATTTACGTTGTAAGGTGGCTTGACCCAACTAGCTGCAGTGTCTTGTATAATTCTAAGACATTCTTTTGTTGTCCTGACAGCTGCCAGCACTACCACCCAGAAGATATCTGAGGTGACCGAGAAGAGGGAGTCTTCTGTTGCTACTGAGGTAAGAATTGTGTCCTTCTGTATGAATACTGTACATCCAAATATGTAGTTATACTCAATCAGCTCTGTTAGTCACTGAATGTCACTATTCCTCTGGTCCTTAGGCGAGCCCTGCTAACGGTAGGAGTGATGCTGTGTCTGGTGACAGTGTGAAGGTGAAGACCTTTGAGGAGATCATGCGTGAGAAGAGGCTCCGCAGGCAACAGCTGCAGGAAGAGCAGGCCTCGTCCACCAGCCAACCAGAGGGCTCTGCCGAGGCAGACCCAAAACAGGCCACAGGCCCCGCCCTCCAGCGGGAGAAGAGGGTGTGTGTGAGCACCCCTGCCGCCGCCTCTCCCCCCTCAATCACCCTGGAGGCACCTGCCCAGGCACCCAAAGCCCCCGTTCGCCAGCGCATCACCCTCAAACCCAAGGCTGCCTCTCCTTTGCCCTGCGCCACCTCCCCCCAGCAGGGGTCTCCACTGAGGCAGGCAGAGGCAGACGCCCCCTCACTCAGCCCCAGGAGTTCCAGCACTGCCCCAGGCAAGAGGAAGAGAGGCTCCCCAGGCGGTGCCAGTCCCCCAAAGCAAGCTGCCGCAGCAGCGGCCTCCCCTGGGCCCTCTGTGAAAGGTTCGCCGGTTGAGAAGGCTCAGGATGGAGCCCAGAAGAAGTCCCCAGGGCAAGCTACTGAAGCTAAAGGTATATGCCTCCAGAGAGAAATCCTCTCGCAAGCTCTTTTCTACACTTATCTAGAAAGCCTATGCAAAGATCAACTCCAAAGTATTAGTCTGACATCCTGTGTGCTGTTGTTGCAGTGAGGCCCAAGCTGAACGTGAGGCCTTCTGTTATGAAGCTGGCTGCCCAGGTGAAACCAGGCCAGAAGAGAACATCAGCTAGATCTGCTGTCGCTGCAGTCAAACCCCTCAATAGCACCTATGCAGTGCAGGAGGAGCCACTGCAGGAACTGCCCTGCAAACGGAGAGGGGTATGTCTCAAAGCTCACTCTCTCAGGCTGGTCACTAGAAACACACGTCGATTTTGGATGTTTGAAAAGGTCCTGAGAATGTCAATATATATCCAGTCGTCAACGCTCACAACAAAATGCATATATATATATATATATATTTATACACACACTGTGCTCAAACTCACAATGTTCAGAACCAGAGTGCTCTGCTCAGACCACTGCACCTCAACAATTCAAAATTGTCCAGCAAGCAGGGAGAGGACTTGATTAATTTAGTTTTATGCTTTCCCTAAACCATAGCCCTAACCTTAACCACTCTGAATAAATACCTAAACTCCTTTGTTTCTGTTTTAAGCCTGTAACCATGCATAATTAACCCTGTAACCACGTTAAATTAATTGGTCAAAAGTAGCCGATTGTCCAATTTCGTCAAATTCCGAAGTGAAACAGAGTAAGTTGCTCTCTCAGCATAGTAGGGTTTCCTTTTGTGATGTTATGGAAATGTACTTTGAACAACCACTGTTATTGTAACCTGTGTTAACTTTGTGTTCTCTCCAGGTGTCCTCTACTTCCTCCAGTGTGAAGGCGCAGATAAGCCCTGTGGTCTCCAGGAGACCCCCCACCATCCCGGGCCCTGGCCTCAGCTCCAGCCCCCTGAGAGAGGAGTTCCAAGCAGTCCCTGTCAACCAACATAGCCCAGCCATCACCACAGCAGCCCCAGAGACCTGCATAGTCCCACAGAGGTAACACTGGCAAACTGCTCTGCGGTTACAACTCACCCGTATACTGTCATATGGTTAAACCTAGCAAAAAGCCAAACATCAATGGCTAAATGAGCTTAAACTCTGTTCTCCTCTCTAGCTCTGTGGTGAATACACCCATCCAGCCCAAGCCCCGGCGGCCCAGCGCTGCGATGTCTCGCTCGGCCGCAACAGCCCCTTCCGCTAGTTCCTCAACCTCCGCCATGGACGAATTCGACGAGTTGATGAACGAGTTCACAGATGACCGTCTGGACGATGACTTGGAGCTGGATCCAGGCAAGGGAGAGGATGACTACCTGCTGGAGCTGTCTGAGATGATTGACAGCTAGACTGGCCTACCTGATACCCCGTACGTGACCCTTGACCAACGCCTATGTTAATGTCACCTGATACCCTGTTCACGACCCCTGACCGACCCTTGACCTACAGTAACTCCTACATTCATCAACACCAATATAATTTCAAATGATCACCAGAACTAAACACCAGTTGAACGTCAACCTATTACCAGCGCAACTGGCTGGGTATCACCTATCACTGCCATAGAGGGTTGATTTGACAGATGTCTTCATTGATTTGGGGAGGATATATGTATTTGTTACTGATTCCCAACCACCACTGTCTATCAACCCATGTCATCGGAGTAGACTAAGGTTGCTACAATATGTCAGAGGGGACTGGTGGGCTTATTTTATTTTTCTTTAATTAAAACACATTGTATTTTGTGTTTTAGATGGTGTTGTTTTTACTCTTTTTAATTCATGATTACCTTTTTGTGTCCTGGAGAAACCATCCTTCATGTGTTTTAATTTCTGCACCTTTTATTATTATTTGATTTACAGTGCTAGTGATATACTCGTAAGAATTCTATCTTTGTTCATTTTCCTTTTATGCCCTTTTCTTTGTCCCGAAAGAGAACATGAAAAAGCAACCGTTTGGTTGGAGAATTACATAAATAAAAAAAGTCTAACATCCTCCGGTAATTCCCCATCTTGCATTGTAAGGACAAAAGCATGTTTTGCCTGTCACCTATGGATGTTAAATCATTGTTGCAGAAAGAATGAATTTGTGTACTGTGTATGCCTAGACTGCTTTAAATGGAGTAACAGTAACTACACATTCTACTGCACTTAAAATAGTTAACCTGCTTTGCCTCCTGTATCTGTCATGTCCCACATCTACTGACTCAAACTAATGTACAAAGTTTTTGTTCTCCTAGTTTTGGACTGATCACTGTAAATGTGGAACTGTTGGAACGGACTAAGTTGCATTTGAGGTTAATTGAATAAGCATGGAACGATGGTTTGAAGTATGAAATTAAGGTGTGTACCCTTTTTGGCTGTTAGTTTTGCCTTACAGAAGCTAACTCACTGAAATGTCAATTTTAAAAAAAATACACCCACCATGTTCCTCTGTTTCTGCGCCGTGTATTTTTGGTCCAAAGAAATATGTTCGGACCACATTTTAACCTATCCAATTTATCTGACCATGACCCACTCAAAACAGTTGAAAATGAAACATTACTCCTTTCACTGTTCAACATCCAGCCTGTTCGCTATTTAACTTTTGTTACAAATGTTTTTTTGCTCTTAATGTGAAAAGCAGCTTCTCAGGGAGTACTTATTTGCTGTCTGAGTTTGAACCTATTTGTACTGTTCATACACAATGTTATAATTCAACAGACAATTTCCATTTTTCTCTGCTAGCATGTGACATTTCGTTGTTTGAGTACCTCCTGTTCCATGTTGACTGTGATCAGATTATATATGCTGATCAGTTTTACGATCTGGAGTGAAGAGCCTGTTTGTGTATCTGTACCTGCTTGGGCCTGTCCTGATATTCATGATCTAAATCTCTAAAGGGTGTTGAAACTAAATAAAAATGCTTTTATGAAGATGCGCTTTCATCCAGACTGTTTATTCCAGATGTCCCACAAATAGAAGACATTCAAAGACATGTTGATCTTACTGAGAACGTGTTTCCTTTACAGCTATATTTGGAAAACTGAGTGCCGTGGAGGTCATGTTTCAGTTCATTATGTCGGTGGTTGTCAAACCTCTCCTTGGGGACACCCCAGACATTTCACAATTTTGTTGGAGCATTGAACAAACTCAAGGGTTTGACTGATTGACTATTAGAATCCGGTGTGCTAGCTGTGGAATAGTTAAAATATATGGAATAGCTAGGATTCCCTGAGCGGTTTGAGAACCCTTACTAGACAAATCTGGAGAATTGCCCTATTTGATTTTGTTACAGTTCAATACACAGATGGTGCTCTTTAGTTCGGTCAGTGCTATCAGAGCGGAAACAAAGATCACAAACATCGTCACTTCCGTGAAACTAAACGTAAACAAAGATGGTGGATTGTGAAAATACCACTCACACAGAAAACAAAATGAAAAAATTGGAATTGTTGAATATATTTCTCACCGAGAAATTAACCACGGCTGCCAATGAGATATTTGGGGCTGTGAAGGGTACTATAGTTGAGTACCAGACAGAAATCGTTCGCTCCAAGGAGGAGAACAATCATCTCCGAAAGCTGCTGGATATCGCTGTTCAGCGCGTTCTACTTCAAACAGGTATAGTAGCTAGTTAGCTAAATGAACGCTAGGCCAACCAACCTATTTGTATTTCTCAAAATGAAGGAATTGGTTGTTGTTGGACTCCATGAATTAATCTATTGAAAATACATTACAATAATTTGTTTATACCATTACGCTTGTTTACACTGAGCTGCTACTCAGATTTAAGAGCACTCGCGTCTGAGTGTGCCAGAGGGCAGGATAACTGATTAATTTACGAACGCTCTACACCCGTTAAATATGTATGATGTCAGTAAGCATAGCGTAATTAAAATTGTTGCCAGCAGCACAGTTAGTGACCAATGAATGCTCTGTATAACACGAAAACAGCCAAACCAACTCTGCTAGGGTGAGGAAAATGGTCAGACTGGGGTGTTCTCTCATTACGTGTCTGGAAGTAGCTAGCCAATGTTAGCCAGTTAGCTTGGGTGTTTGACTGAGTTGAGGTCAAGAGAGCTCGGCTCAACCTTCCTCCCCGGCCAGAGCGTCCAGTGTGCGCTCTGAATGCTCTGTGAGCTACATTTACGAACGCCCAGAGCGCACTCTGGCACTCCAGTTTGAATTGACTAACACACTCTAAAACACCTTATATAACGGGTGGGTCTAATCCTGAATGCTGATTGGTTAAAACCGCATTCCAGCCAGTGTCTTTTATTCCACAAATTCTCACCAGCTAACGCTATTACGTTTATAAAATGCCTATTTACTCTATTCCATCTGATGGCACAATCCACTGTCTCATCAGCCCAGCCAGACAATTTATTAACTTGATCTCCACTATAAGAAGCATCTAGATATTATCTCACATTTAATTTAGACTAACATTTCGTTTTCAACAGCAGAGATTTGTATAAACCTTGCTGTCTGTGTCTGACATTTGCAACATTGTTTCAATATTTAAATTCGATCTCCAGATGTCCCATAATAATGAACGTGTCGGGATGAGACAGACAGGCAGGCAGCTTTTCTCAGCCATATAGCAGAATAATTGTTATGGATGTATATACAAAGAACTATCAATAGAAAACTGGTAGTTTACTGTCTTTTCAGCTTCAGTTAGAATTGATTGTGTATGCTGTGTTTGCTGAAATAGAATTGCCTTTACCAGACTTTCTTAATTTCTTTTCCCTCTAGACTGTCATACTATCCATCTCACCGAAGATGCATCTTCACCTGAGCAGCAGCATCGTGAGCAGGAGTGGATCCCCGGTCTAAGCCAGGAGGACCCAGAGCTCACACTGATTAAAGAGGAACAGGAGCTCAGAAACAGTCCAGAGGAAGGGCAGCTTCAAGGGCTGGAGTCTGAAACCGAAGGAGAATCCATATATACACCTTCTTTTGTGAAAAGTAACTGTGATCAGGACCCACCTTCATATCTTCCCCAAACTGTGAACAACAGAGAAGGAGACTCTTTAGCCAGAACCATATCTAATAATCATATCAAAATAGAGAATGAAGGAGAAGGCTACAGCACATCAGAACCAACCAGTGACTTACAGCACGTCTTCACTGTGAATTCAGACTGTCTTGCAGCTCGGAGTGAAAACAGTGCCCAACCCAATATCAACAATAGAATTCAGAAAGGACTCTCTGAATATGAGGCCCCACAGCCACAGGCAACATATGAAAGAGAAAGTATTGGTCTACACATACATGTTAGAGACCAGAACACCACCAAGCTGCCTCAACAGAGATCCCCCTATCAAGCCCAAGGCATACAGAGAGTGTATCCTTGCCGGGAGTGTGGGAAGTGCTTCAATTTCTCTTGTCAGTTAGAAGTCCACATGCGATGGCACAGCAAGGAAAGACCATTCAGCTGCTCTGTGTGTCGAAAAAGCTTCACCACCATCAGCCTGTTGAGGAGACACCACCGCATTCACACTGGAGAGAAACCCTACCGCTGTCACATCTGTGGGAAATGTTTCAATCAGTCGGCTCACCTGAACACCCACTTTAAAATTCACCCAGGGGAGAGACCACACAGCTGGAAAATGTCTCAGTCAAAACGTTAACAGCAGAGACATCTACACTCAGAAGGGAGAGAAACATGTACATCTGGGCAGTAGAACTATTGTCCAGGATTTAAGACACTAGAAGAACCCGTGATTGATGTTTGAACAATACATTGAGGACTGGTGCTGTTATTCTTTTGTAATTATATTAGATGCAGAGGGTAGAAAATCCATCTTATTCAACCTAACTAGATGCAATCAATCAGTTAATTAGATCATCCTTATCTATTTCCCTTTAGGACTTGGACCTGACTAGCCTATTAGGGTCTTGCCACAGTTATCCTTATCCCTAATGATAATAATACATGGGACTTTAAGGACCTTTCAGAAACCATAAGAACACTGCACACCAAAGAATATGAAACAAGACAATAAAATGAATAAAAGCTACTTATCTTAGGCTAGGGCTGAGTAAGGGTGAGCTAAGCTTAGGGGAATGCGAAACTAAACAAGTAGGCTTTGATATTGTTTTTGAAAATGGCGATGGAGTCTGAATTGCAGGTGGCTTGGGGGGGAGACTTCCAGAGTTTGGGGGCAGCAGTGCATTATGCTGCTTTTTTTTTTTTTTTTTAGCAACCAGGAAATGGCGGAGCGATTTCTACATAGTGCATCTTTAACGGTTTTAATAAATAATTGGTCTGTTGCAAGTCAGGATGACTATTTGTGCAATCTTCTACCATCCAGGCAGCAGCAATATGTGTGGGTGTAGTATTATGTCAAGTGTGTACTGTGGTGGAGTCTTCTGTATATAAGAATCTCACGGTTACACTATTCACGGTGCATTATGCTGCTTTTTTTTTTTTTTAGCAACCAGGAAATGGCGGAGCGATTTCTACATAGTGCATCTTTAACGGTTTTAATAAATAATTGGTCTGTTGCAAGTCAGGATGACTATTTGTGCAATCTTCTACCATCCAGGCAGCAGCAATATGTGTGGGTGTAGTATTATGTCAAGTGTGTACTGTGGTGGCGTCTTCTGTATATAAGAATCTCACGGTTACACTATTCGTACTATTACCAAAAGTCCTACCCAATTTCATTTACAATACGGCAAGGGAAAAAGGCTTTCCCAAAATAACCTTTGTTCAAAAAAACATTTTCAACATCTGTTTTATTAAACTATTACATTTTGTGCAACACAGTCAAAATAGATTTGACATATTTCAATATTTCAACAAAGAGCCTCCTTCTCAAACCACACACATTCAAGCAGTCACGTACACATTTTCAAAACATGCAATTTGAATTAATCCAGTAACAGGTGTTTGTTAGACACACCACTCTGTGGCTCCCCACAATGTTATGCAAGTTCATGCATTCATTGTCTACCTTTTTCAACCTAAAGCAGTGACTTCTGAGATACAGTATGTGTATAATTCTAGATATCAGTTAGTACTTTTCAAATCGAGTTTAAACCGATACATTTTCCCCACGCATATCACGATTTCTCCAGTTTGTGAATCAAGCTCATATGCCTTCTAAGGGATCCCATCCGATTGAAGCGTTTGCTGCATTCATGGCATGGGTGCGGTTTCTCCTCTAGGTGAGTCTTCATGTGCACTGTCAGGGCTTCACTCACAGCGAAGGCCTTGCCACATTCTTCACAGCGATGCGGTTTCAACCCTGTGTGACTTGTCATATGTGTGGTCAGGGATCTCTTCACAGGGAAGCCCTTTCCACAAACATGGCAACGATGCGGCTTCTCCTTTGTGTGTGTCCTCAGGTGCATCTGCAAGCTTCCTTTTCGACTGAAATGTTTACCGCAATCTTGACACTGAAATGGTTTCTCCCCAGTATGAATGACTTGGTGTGTTTTTAAAATGAATGATGTTTGAAAGCGTTTTCCACACACAGGACACTCAAATGGTCTCTCACCGGCATGAGCCCTCACAATATGCACTTTCAGGTTCGCCTTATTAGTGAAACATTTACCACACATCTGGCAAAAAGGTTTGGCTCCAATGTGTGTTAGTAGGTGATCCAGCATGCTGTCTGTGGACTCGAAGCCATTTCCACATACACCACAGAGGTGATCTTTATCCTTTGCATGCATTCGCACATGATTGATTAAATGATTTATGAAGTCAAAAGACTTTTCACACACTTTGCAAAAACACGGTGTGGCTAGTCTTTGGCGGCGTGATTTCGTACGGCATGGAAACATCTTATTATCTTGAGAAGTGGTTTGAGTGTTGTTTGATTGTAATGGTTGTAGCCCTGATGGTAGTCCTCCACTGTCCACCCCATCCTCACTTTCACTGTTTTCAGTCTGAGCTGCAGAACTGTCAGGATTTACTGCAGAGAGGGACTGAGAGTCACTGGTTGGTTCCCAGTGAGACCCACCATAACACTCTTCACCAGGTTCTGTTTTGATCTCTCCTGTTGTGTTGATCGATAGTGAGTCCCTCTCTCTGTTCTCCACTATTTGGATGTGGTAAAGATGTGGCTCAGGTGGTTTCTGATTACAGTCCCTCAAAATGGAGTCTTTGGTTATTAACTCCTCCCTCTGACTGGTCCCAAACTCCCCTGGTTCCTGTTTAACCTGCGTGGGCTCTGGGTCCCCCTGGTCCAGACTGGGGCTCCACTCCTGCTCATGGTGCTGATGCTCAGGGAGAAGCTCTTTGGAGAGAGTGAGATGAAGTGGGTCTGGAGGGAAGAACAAAAACATAGCTCACATATGCTGACATGAGACATACAATCTAAATATAATTAGACTATATGCCCTGACACAAGTTCCAGATGCTTATTGGTCATTTCCCTTGATTTCTGTGACCAAATCATCACAAAAATAAATATTTGTATGAGACTTGATGTATAGCTTTAAAAGAAAAGGTCTTTGCCATAGCAATCCTAAATTAAATGTCACATCCTAATGTGAATGGAATACACACTCTCTCCACTGCTAAGCACTTTGGAAGGCACATCAGACATAGACGGAATGTGGCTTTAGTTAAAGAAAAGAAAATCAGTAAACTGCAAACCTGCTTTCGGCAACTGAGGTTGGAATGCGATATCGAACAGCGATCGTAAACGGTCGTTGTCCTCCTTTGAACGGGAGATTTCTTCCTGGTAATCCGTTATTGTTTTTTCCACGGCCCCAAATATTTCAGCAGCAGCCGCTCTTAGCCGCTCACTGACAAATAGGTGTAACAACTGTAGTCGAGACATTTTTTAAAGAAGCAGTTGACCTCTTATGTCCGATACAGTAAAGTGTATACCATTGATATCATACAGAGAAGCGATAATGGTTTGCTCCAATGGCTGTATATTTGCTCCCTTTGAGTCAGTCCGTGATGTCGCCTACACGACGTTGAAAGTATTTGTATTACCGCCACCTACTGTGCAGGCATGCCAGGACTCTGCACTGTTGGTTTGTGTGATCTGATCTATGGATGAGACTGAACAACACATTTTCTACCCAGGTGCCTATTTTTTATAAACGCCATACATACGCACAAAACATGCGTGCGCTAGATTTCACGCAAAGGTTGGAATTTATTAAAACTTGAGGTGAGAATGTGCTTATCCTCCTGCAAACGTTAGACCATGCCTAAGCACAGTTTTAAGTGGTTGAAGTATTGCACGTCTGAATACTGTAATGTCAAATTTCTCGAATATATCATAACCATTGCAGATGCATTCCTCACCTTTTCTGGCTATGTCAAGTTCATATTCCCAAGGTTAGTTTTTGCACCATACACGCATTGTGGTTTATAACATACAGTAGAATTCAATCCCACAATTTTCATGTTTTCACAAGAATTTATTGACTTCGTTTTTTCTCTCAAAATAGTTTCTCCCTTCCTCTACTCTTATGTTCGCTTGCTCGCTTGCTCACTTGCTTTCATTTTATTTTACCTCTCAACTTTTTGGTAATGTCCCTCCCCTTTCTTTTGCTTTGTTGCAATTGCTGTTCGACCCTCCGTAGCTAACTGACTAACTGACGTCTCTTTTGTATTGTTTAAAAATCTGCACTTTTATTTTGTGGTGTTAGGTTTAGAACTACTCTGGTTGAACGTCTCTCACTGGTGCTGAAGATAGTTCATGATCAGGCATAAGAGTGTACAAAACATTTGGAACACCTGCTCTTTCCATGACAGACTGACCAGGTGAATCCAGGTGGAAGCTATGACCCTTTATTGATGTCACTTGTTAAATCTACCTCAATCATGTTTAAAGAAGGATTTTTAAACATTGAGACAACTGAGAAATGGTTTTGTGTATGTGTGCCATTTGGAGGGTGAATGGACAAGACAAAAGATTTAAGTGCCTTTTGAACAGGGTATGGTAGGTGCCAGGGGCACCTGTTTGAGTGTGTTAAGAACTGCAACAATGCTGCATTTTTCACGCTCAACAATTTCCCCATGTGTTCCAAGAATCGTCCACCACCCAAAGGACATCCAGCCAACTTGATACGACTGTGGGAAGCATTGGAGTCAACAAGGACCAGCATCCCTGTGGAACACTTTCAACACCTTGTAGTCCATGTCCTGACGAATTGAGGATGTTCTGAGTGCAAAGGGGGTTGCAACACAATATTAGGAAGGTGCTCCCAATGTTTTGTACACTCAGTGTACAATGAACTAATTAAGTTGAACTGTACAATGAAATTCATGAAAATAATACCATGCTGTTCTCTTGGCAAAGTATTCCTCTTTTGATAGAGGATCAGCATTTATCTGTGCCCTGTGTTGTGCAGCCTTCTCCTTGTTGGATAAAGTCATCTGTTAAAAGATAGTTGCAGAAGAATATATCTAGGCCTATTTATTTAACTAGGCAAGTCAGTTAAGAACAAATTCTTATTTTCAATGACGGCCTAGGGACAGTGGGTTAACTGCCTGTTCAGGGGCAGAACGACAGATTTGTACCTTGTCAGGTCGGGGGTTTAAACTTGCAACCTTCCGGTTACTAGTCCAACGCTCTAACCACTAGGCTACCCTGCCACCCTATATGGACAGGACTGTCAATATTTGCAGTTTTCTTATGAATGACACCAATAGTTCAACCATGGACGTTTACCCTGTTTGATATTGTCTTCCTTGGATATGCCAAAACAGTACAAATGTACTATGCTTTGTGATAAATTGATATAGTGCCAAATAGAAGACCACGTCAAGAAATACACTAACACATATCAATTGCCCACATACATCAATACATTCGATTCATTCGACTAACAGAAGTGACATGAGGGGAATGTCCTACATTGCTAAACTGTTTCTTCAGATATTCTGACTGAACTATGTTCCCCTCATAGAGCACTTCCACCCTTGCGTCTTGTCTTCTTCATATGCTCTGTCAGGTGTGCCTTTGGATGGAAGCCTTTCTGGCAAACATGGCAACAAAATGTTTCCCCCCCCTGTGTGTATCCTCATATGTAGTGTATGTTAATGTATCCCATCCTAGGAAAATATTTGCTGCACACATTGCAGCAAAAAGGCTTCTCCCCTGTGTGAACTAGCTGGTGGATGTTTAGTTGACTCTGGGATATGAAGCTGCAGCCCACTGGGAGCATGTATATGGTGTATCCCCTTGTGTAATTTCATATGATCCTTCAAAATACTAGCACGTTTGAAACTTTTACTACCTACCTGGCAGTGGAACGGTTTCTCTTCTGGGTGTAACTTCCTGAAAGGCTCTGCCAAGTGTCCCTTCTGGGTAAAGTGAGTGCCACACACATGGCAATGAAATTATTTCTCCCCTGTATGTATTGGCATACTGTATGTCTTTGAAGGTATTCCTCTGTAAGGAAACATTTACTGCACACATGACAGCTATGTGGTTTCTCCAAGGTATGGGATTTTAAACATTTTGTCAGAATGCTTTCTCAGAGATGATGCACTACCCCCAATGATGTGTTTCCTCATATTGAATTTGTTTTTTTAAACATGAAAATACCTCCCACATGCCTTGCAATAAGGAGCATGGCTTTGACTGGGTGATTTCAGGGGGAGCAAATGTGTGGTTGTCATGTCTTTTGCTTTTCATTGTCCGTGCTCTCCTTGTCAATTAGCAGCTCTGACCCTGACAGTAGCGCTCCACTCTCCACATCATCGACACATTCATTGTTTTCACTCTGAGTGGCAGATAATATTATATTCAGAAAATATAGTACCCAGCATCCGAACCAAACTTCTTCAACGCAATGAGTAAGACATGAGGAATCCAAAACAATTGTTAAAAGCCACTCACGGAACCCCAGACCCTATGCCAATACAGTAGAGGCTCATCAGAAGAGGAAGGGAGGACCATCATCCTCTGTGAAATTGTATAAAAATGAAATAATGAAACACTAAAAAAGTTATCCTTTTAGATAAAACTGTATTGATTCAAATGTCACAAAATAATTGATTAAAACACACTGTTTTGCAATGAAGGTCTATAGTAACTTCAACAGCACTCTCTGGGGTAGCACCATGGTGTAGCCGGAGGACAGCGATCTTCTGTTCTCCTCTGGGTACAATGACTTTAATACAAAACCTAGGAGGCTCATAGGCCTCACCCCCTTCCATGGACCTCCATGATAATTATGACCACTTCCAGAGGACGACCTCCAACCAAGCCAATCAGTATGAACTGATATGTTGTTCATCCAGTCATAGTATTAGGATCAGAGAATGAACCTAGTGTGTTGAATTGGGGTTGTACCACTGAGCATTATGGGCGGGGATGACATTATTGGATAGAGATTGAAAAGTGATAGTTGAGCATTTTTGAGACACTATTCAATTCAAATGAGTTTCTTCAAATTACAGGAGATGGAGGAGGCCGATTATAAATAGTTCTCTTGGTTTTAGAACTTTATTTTTGTGTCCAGTTAGTGCAATGTATTAAAATGTGCCTTGCTAACCTCAGCAGCTAGCTAGCTATCTAGCTGCTCAAGTGTGCTGTTTTTGTCGCCAACACTACCCGCAAATCTTGTTGACTTTTTTGTTGAAGATCCCCTTTCATTCTCTGGGGTACACAGAAAAAGTGTGTATTAAAACCGAGGGTTGACCGCTGCCTGAGATCAGATTCATGAAGAATGGTGCAAAGGTTAGGACATTCAATACCAATTGTTATCAAAAGTATAGTTGATTAACAGGGAGCAGTTCATCAATCTGCCTGTATTGCAGGCCTTGCCTGTTTCTTGGAAAGTCTTGGGCGAAATGGGGGTACAGTGATCGTTCAGCTAAACGGCAAAACAAAGCAGGGAGGATATAAATGCCCACATCAGATTCAAGCTTCTGGGAAAAAGCTGCATCGATCATGGCGAAGGTCTGGTTATTCAAACTGCTTAACACAACAAGAAAGTAAGGAGAAACAGGGATCTTTTCAAGATGCTTATTTGGGGCAGCAGGTTAGAGCATTGGGCCAGTAATTGAAAGACAGGTTAGAGCGTTGGGCCAGTAATTGAAAGACAGGTTAGAGCGTTGGGCCAGTAATTGAAAGACAGGTTAGAGCGTTGGGCCAGTAATTGAAAGACAGGTTAGAGCGTTGGGCCAGTAATTGAAAGACAGGTTAGAGCGTTGGCCAGTAATTGAAAGACAGGTTAGAGCGTTGGGCCAGTAATTGAAAGGCAGTTTAGAGCGTTGGCCAGTAACCGAAAGGTTGCTGGATTGAATCCCTGAGCTGACAAGGTAAAAAAAATCTGTCGTTCTGCCCTTGAACGAGGCAGCTAATCCACTGTTCCCCGATAGGCCGTCATTGTAAAGAAGAATTTGTTATTTACTGACTTGCCTAGTTATATAAAATATATATATATTTTCACAACTGCGTTTTTGGGCATGCAATAATTGTTTTTTAGAAGACACGACTAGAGAGGAAGTTCCGTTTACAACTACAAGGAGCTTGCAGCCGTAATTGCACGTTACGATGCTTTACTTGCTGCACATATGGAACTTTCTAATGTATTTTCTGGGATTTCGAAATCAATTCAGAATGATTTGACAGCTTCCATAATGCAGACTCTGACGCAGCACATTTATTCGTGTGCGCTCAAGTAGGCTTTTCACACTCCACTATTTATTTGGCAAAGATTATAACACATAATCACGGACAGACACAAGCAAGCACTCATTACATGAACGTTCCAGCAGCCTAGGCTACACCTAAACATTAGAGATCTGACATGCGGTATGGGGTGAAAACGAGACAATTTTTCAGTCTGATCAACTGTAGGCTACTAATAAGAGCAGCTGCATACATCCAATGCGCGCTGTCCATTTGGTCAGGGTAACTAATTGGTGATGTTATGTATTTATATTCCATTTGTGTGTCAGGAGAAAATGTGAATGTGATCAAATTGTTAATGTTAATGTTGTGTTAATGTTTTATGTGTCCTGCAGTTGTATAGGCCTGCATGATGCAAACATGCATAAATCAAGCTCAGCCCTGTGAGCTCTATTGTCTCTCTGTTGTTGTCTCTGTGTCTGGGTAGAGGAAATCCACCCTCCTATTCTAGTCTAAATATAATTCATATGAACAAGAATAAGGTTGCTGCAGTTTGACAGGGTTTTCATCCCCACAAGTATAGGACATTGTTTCATTTTCAACAAAAAACATGTGACCTGATTAGGAAAAATTGGTCCCATCATAGCCCTCATAAAACCTTTTTACAACTGATTAATCAGTCATACCTTATAGTGTTCAAAGTTTTCCTGGTTAGGTTAACAATGTGATTTTCAGGATTTTGTTTTCTCATTTTGTCTGTCATAGTTGAAGTGTGTAATGAATGAAATTAAATGAAAATGTAATGAAAATTACAGGCCTCTCTCATATTTTTAAGTGGGAGAACTTGCATAATTGGTGGTTTACTAAATACCTTTTTGCCCCACTGTATGCCATTGGACGAGGTAATGTTTTGGTCCTAAGTGGTACCAAGAACGAGAAAAGAACTTCGTCAAAAATGGCAAACTGAACGATAATTTATAGCCAATGCTGTCTGGCTATGGTATACTCCTCTCTGAAGTAAAATCTTTCTTTGTGTAATGTTCCTAAGATCTGTTATTTGTCATGAGAGTTTAGATGGGTGTGTCTTTGCTATAAAGGATCTCAGTTGCCATTATGTTGACACTCAGAGAATTCATTTATAGACACTGAATTGATCTCAGAGTCACAGGGCTATGGTGAAGCTCAAATAATTAAAGATGGACTTTATGATAACTCTGACTTGTGTCTGGTTTGCTCTCTCATGATTTGGTAATACAGGAAATTTCCACGACACAAGACAGGTATG
Source organism: Oncorhynchus gorbuscha (assembly GCF_021184085.1). Lineage (NCBI taxonomy): Eukaryota > Metazoa > Chordata > Actinopteri > Salmoniformes > Salmonidae > Oncorhynchus > Oncorhynchus gorbuscha. The sequence continues at coordinate 37,328,959 of NC_060190.1, forward strand.
TCAGTATTCTCCTATGGCCAGCGAAGAGCCCGTATCTCAATCCCATTCAGCACGTCTGGGACCTGTTGGATTGGAAATGTCCGGGAACTTGCTTTGTTGGAAGAGTGGGGTAACATCTCACTTCCAGAACTTGCAAATCTATTAAGTTTCCTGAAATAAAAGCAATTGACAGTTATATGATATTTCTTTTTTTTGCTGAGTTTAGCAGCCTCTAAGGTGCAGTGTTGAGTAAACGTGTGGTAGCCGGCTAGTAATGGATATTTAACAGTCTGAAAGCCTTGAGATAGAAGCTGTTTTTTCAGTATCTTGCCATTTTAAAAAAAAGACACTGTACAGCAAAACTATAAAACAAGAATGATACAACAAAATGAATAAAAGCTACATAGCTTAAGCCAGGTGTGAGAGCATAAAAACCTTAACCCCATCATGATTTGAACATGCAACTTTCTAATCTTGAGTCAGGCCCACTACTGTTGCAAGACAAGGTCTTGGTTGACCTCCAAATCTGCAGGGGAGGCATGGTTTAATGGAACTGTTCCATAAGAGGATTCCTCGCCGTGGGAACGTGCTTCCTCCCTGGTACGAAAGGTGTGTGACAATCAAATAACATTTTTACTACCAAAATATTACTAAGAATTCTCCTCGCCAACAAATCAGAGACAGCTGTAATCGGTATGGCATCAGAATTTTTAATCTGACTTCCCAGGCTTCTTGTCGCTGTTCGGGCATTGCTTTGTCATCTACTAGCTCCTGATTCATTTCCTGCATGCGTTAACTTTGCAGACAGCAAAACGCTTAGTCAAAGTATACTGTGCACATGCCGTCCTTCAACCAAGATATCAACTTTGGCAGTGATTGTATTCAAGGCAGTTATAAGGACTGATACACTGTGTTAATGTGATAAGGTAGATATCAGAGCAATTAACTCCTTTTGAACAATTCATGGTATAGCTACAGCAACACCAGTACAAAAAGTTAACCTGATTGTGACTCTGTAATGAATTTTTTTTTAGTAATCTTTTTTTTTTACATTGTGCTCTCACAGCTGGCTTAAGCTATGTAGCTTTTATTCCTTTTATTGTATCATTCTTGTTTTATAGTTTGCTGTACAGTGTCTTTTTTTAAATGGCAAGATACTGAAAAAACAGCTTTTATCTCAAGGCTATCAGACTGATTTATCCACATTGTGGATTGAGGTTAAGGGGCAAGGGGTCTATTGAAAATTAAGCATCAGGCTTGAGACAGACCTGTTTCACCTCATGGTCTGCCAAGCATAGGTTTTGTTACTTGCCGTAGCGTAATTGATAATCGTTATAATGTATCACAATGCAGCCATATAACAAGTAATTATTATGAAATCCAAGTGCACTTTTCTCTTTTTGCACTTGCTTTTTTTATCGTCAGCTTATCATGTCTTAAAACAAGGACATATTAAGTTTATCAGTGTTTTTGTTAAGGCAGTGGAAACCCTTGTTCAAACAAGTGAATGAAGCTGATTGAGTTTTGCTGCGGAATGGGAAAGTCATAGAGATATGAGTGAGATAAGAGTGGTCGTTGAAAGTATAAAAGGGTTCAGCAGCCCATGGAGCAATGTACAGAGCAACCATGGGCAAACTACTCATCTGCGTTGGTAAGTGGTACATTTTTGTTACGTTGTAATGACAATTAGCAACATCCAGACATACTATGCTCTATGCTAAGGCTTTGGCTCCCTGTGGAGAGAATTGGCCACTGACGAATGTCCTCTATAGTTATGCATTTTGTCTTTGCTACTGTGGTCCAATTCTGTTTCTAAGGACTGAGGTTGACAGCACCATGACCCACCTATATTCAAGTCAGAGGGGAAGAACTGCACTTTATATCATTATCATTACAGTTCTGAATTATGTTGACTTGAAAAAAAGTTTAATATGACACAAAACCTCTGCCTTTCTCTTCCTCCCTTCTTTATTTCTCTCGATTTCTCTCACACTATTCTCATTTTCTCTCTCTCTAGGACTGGCACTCCTGCTGCATGCACAGCTAGGTACGTTTAAAGTTAATTTAATTTACATGTAGCCAGCATCTAGGTAAGTAGCCAATCAGAGAACAATTTACAATTTACAATTTACAGAACATGCCAACACGCCAAACTCCAAACTCTAACATTACTACTACCCTTCCATAGGATCCTCCTACATCCTATCCTGTTATTTCACTAACTGGGGCCAGTACCGGCCAGGAGCAGGCAAGTATTTCCCCACCAACGTGGACCCCTGTCTCTGTGACCATCTGATCTATGCCTTTGCCGGCATGGCCAACAACGAGATCAAGACCTACGAATGGGACGATGAGAAACTCTACGGACAGTTCCAGGCACTCAAGAACCAGTGAGAGAGAGACACACACAAAGACACACTCAAGCAGGCATGCACACATGCACATACGCATGCAGTCACGCACACACATAGACAAATGCAGGCAAACACTTTCTCATTCAGGCATGTACACACCACAGGAGGTTTGTGGCACCTTAAGTGTGGAGGACGGGCTCGTGGTAAGAGCTGGAGCAGAATTAGTGGAATGGTATCAAATATGTGAAACACATTGTTTCTATGTGTTTGATGCCATTCCATTTCCCCCATCCCAGACATTTTTATGAGCTTTCTTCCCCTCAGCAGCCTCCCGTGGTGCACACATGCACACCTAAGCCAGTAATAACCCTAAGTCTTGTATTTGGTAACAGGAACAGCAACCTGAAGACTCTGCTGGCCATTGGAGGATGGAATTTTGGCACTCAGCCGTAAGTGGAGATGCATATAAACATGCAAGTACACACACACATTTACACACACATCCTGTGTCTGACCTGTGTGTGTGTACCCAGGTTCACAGCAATGGTGTCCAGTGCAGCCAACCGCCAGACGTTCATCAGCAGCGTTATCAAGTTCCTGAGACAGTACCAGTTTGACGGCCTGGACATTGACTGGGAGTATCCCGGATCCAGAGGCTCCCCACCCGCAGACAAGGCCAGATTCACCACCTTGCTGCAGGTTAGACTCAAACACACACACACACACACACACACACACACACACACACACACACACACACACACACACACACACACACACACACACACACACACACACACACACACACACACACACACACACACACACACACACACACACACACACACACACACACACACACACACACACAAATGAACAAACATGAATAAACACACATGAATAAACACACACACACGCAGATGAACAATCGCACATACAGACACACACACACACACACACATACACACACACACAAAATAGCTCATGCATACACAAATGAACACACAGACAGGGATGAACACCTGAACTCCCAAATTAACACAAACATCCCTCTGTGCACTGTCTCCATCTAGGAGCTGATGGCTGCCTTTGAGGCTGAAGGAAAGAACACCAACCTTCCTCGTCTGATGCTGACTGCAGCTGTGGCTGCCGGAAAGGGAACCATCGACACCGGATACCAGATCGCCGAGATTGGATCGTCAGTACACACACACTGGGTCTCATTGATATATTAGTTCTTAGGAAAAATGTGTACATTAAAACATGCATGATCTATCAAATACTTCTTGGCATATTGGAAAATCTTTCTCTCTCTCTCTCCCTCTCAGCGTGTTGGACTACCTGCATGTGATGACCTATGACTTTCATGGATCTTGGGAACACAACACTGGAGAAAACAGCCCTCTGTACAGAGGACCAGCTGATCAGGGAGATTACATCTACTTCGATGTGGTGAGTCTCTCTCTCTGTACCCATCTCTTCCTCTCTCTCTTCCTTTGCTCACCTGTCTCTTCCTGCCTATTTAGTTTTGAGCTGAGAGGGAGTAAAACATTTCTTAAAAATTCTCACTACCACATACTGTGTGTGTTCTCAGGACTATGCTATGAAGTACTGGAAGAGCAGTGGTGCCCCCGCTGAGAAGCTCCTGGTTGGATTCCCCACCTACGGCCACACCTTCCAGCTGGCCAGTGGCTCTAACACTGGAGTGGGCGCTCCCGCCACTGGCCCCGGCCCGGCCGGACCATTCACCAGACAGTCTGGCTTCCTGGCCTACTACGAGGTAATTGACACAGGATTAAGATAGGTCCGAAATTACACCCTATTCCAATCCCTACACAATTCACTACTTGTGTGCTCTTGTTAAAGGTATTGTCCTGGGGAACAGGGTGTCATTTTGGACGCAAACCCAGTGTATGTTTTTGAGTGATTACATCTGCAGCTTCCTGAATCATGCAACTTCCAACCCTAATGTAATTGTGTGTCTGTGTCATTAGATCTGCACCTTACTGAAGCAGGGAGCTACCCAGGCCTGGGACTCTGCCCAGATGGTGCCCTACGCCTACACCCAGCAGAACATCTGGGTTGGATATGACAACGTCAAGAGTTTCCAGGACAAGGTCTGTGTTTGTGGGGGTGTTTGTCTGTTGGAGGAAAGATATAACTAGGGGGTAATGGCGTAGCATCCTACTCTGTTACAATAATCCTTATAATATATGAAATTAAACAGTAGCTTTTTTCTTCGTGATTTACAGTAGTGAGTGCATACATTTTGTTATAGGTGACCCCAGCGAGAATCGAATCCACTATCCTGGCATTGCAAGATCCATTCCCTACCAACTGAGCAACATAGAACTTCATCATTTGCCCTATCACCTATACATATTTATCCAATTTCATCCCGTTAAGTAAACCCTCCTCTCCCTTCTGTTTCTCCCCTACAGATCGAGTGGCTGAAGAAAACTGGCTTCGGAGGAGCCATGGTGTGGAGTCTGGATCTGGATGACTTCTCTGGAACCTTCTGTGGACAGGGCAGATACCCACTGATCAACACCCTCAAGTCTGGACTGGGAACCGGAGCTGGTGAGAGACAGACACAAACACAAGCCTGCTTGTACACACAAACATTCAACAACAACCCTCTCTCACTATCTCAACCAGACATGGGTTCAAATAGTAGTTGAAAAGATTTCAACCCCCTTTCTCTTCTACATTCCCCCAACTCCTATTTCCTCCATGTCTCCCAGGTTGTGCCGCCCGTACGGGCCCCATTGCCCCAGTGATACCTACCCAACAACCACTCAACCCCCCACAGCCCGGAGGTCAAGGGGGCAGCAGTGGCAGTAGCAGTGGGGGATCTGGCTTCTGCGCCGGCAAGGCTGACGGCATGTACCCTGACCCCACCAATAAGAACAGCTTCTACAATTGTAGCCAGGGCAAGACCTACGACCAGCACTGTGCTGCCGGTCTGGTGTTCGACATCAGCTGCAAGTGCTGCAACTGGGCCTAAAAAAAACACGGTTCCCCCCTATTAATGTTTTCTTCCCCCTCTCGTATGTCATGAAGGAGCTGGGTCTAAAGGTTTTGTGGTTGTTAGGTCCACTGTTGTCATGGCCCATTCTAACATCAGCTCCACTTAACATTTAAAATCCACTCCAATAAACATCCACCATATAAATTCATCCTGCTGTCTCTGTCACTTTACTTCATCTACACTGTGTGGGTTTAAGTTATTAAACTTCATTGTACTTCGACTGCAAAAAAAAATCTGTAATCTACAAATCACCTTGGATCCCACATAGCTAGTCATTATCTGAACAAGATAAGCAATGCTGCTCCTTGCCTTCTCAACTGATTCCCTCACTTATTCCCTTGTCAGTTTAGTTTCATACAATTCATTCCACCACAGAGAATCACAGTAAAAGTCCTTTGTTGCAGTCAAACTTTACCAGGCTTACAGACACGGTATAAAATCACACAGAGCTTAGACTGACTCATCATTACCATGACATTTAAAGTTAAGGCACTGACATAAACAACATATAGACAACAGTAAATAGAAAAGTACTTCAACTTAATGGGAAATCTGTGATTTTCAAAATTGTAAAACAGACAAGACCAAAGTTCAAAGTGAAACTAAGCATTCATAATTGTAAATTCTAATGTTGTCACCTTGGTATAAAATACACACATACACTCTCCTGCATTTTTATTTGTACATTGAAGCTAAAACTTTAATTTGGCTCTGTAACTCAATTTGATATCAAATGTTTTAAATGAGGCAACAGCACACAATGTCACTTATTATTTGAGGGTATTTTCATACATATCCGTTTTACAGTTTAGAAATGAAAGCACTGTATGTATCTAGTCTACCCATTTGAATGTGTCTAGTATTTGGACAAATTCACATGTGTATTAAAGTAGTCAAAAGTTTAGTATTTGGTCACAAATTCCAAGCATGCAATGACTACTTCAAGTTAGTGACTCTACAAACTTGTAGGCTGCATTTGCAGTTTGTTTTGGTTGAGCTTCGGATAATGTTGTGCCCAATAGAAATTCATATTTAAATAATCTGTCATTTTGGAGCCACTTTTAATTTAAATGACATTGTATGCTTCTGAACACTTTTATATTAATATGGATACTATGATATTTAGGAAATCATGAATGGATCGTGAATAATGATGGAGTTACAGAGGCATACATATTTATTACCCCATCAAAATTTGACCCCCCTCCACTGACATTGGTAAGAGTGAGAGGTTAACACGTTTTGGGGGCATGACCTTTATGCATCTGTAACTTCACTCATCATTATGTACAATTCATTCATGATTATCCGTAATCATGGCAGCATCCACATTAATGTAGAAGTGTTAATTTATTTAGAATAGAAGTGACTCCAAAATGACACAATACATTATTTACCATTCATTTATATTGGGCACATTCCCGAAACACAACCAAAACAAACTGCAAATGCATCAAGCAAGGCTTTAGAGGTTGGCAAGTAGCCTAGCATTTAGAGTGGTTAGAGTGTTGGGCCAGTAACCGAAAAGTTGCTAGTTCAAATCTATGAGCTGACAATGTGGAAATTTAGTTGATCTGCCCTTGAGCAAGGCACTTAATCCTAATTGTTCCAGGATACCCATCAACAATGGCTTATCCTTGGCAACGACCCCACTCTCAGGGGTAGTTGGGATATGCAAGAAACACATTTCCATTTCACCCTCGTACAGGTTGTACATGCAGGGAAACAGGACAGATACAAGCACCTCTTATTTTACCTTTTGAGAGTCACAAACTTGATGTATTTGGTCCCATATTTCTAGCATGCAATGACTACAAAACTTTTCACTAAATTCAATACAAGTTAATTTGTCTAAACACTTATGACATCTTGAAATTGGGGGACTTGAAACAAGTCTTTCATTTCTAAAAAAATATGTATGAAAATACCCCAAATAAAAAGGTTACATTTTGCACTATATATTTATTAACTAAAGCAACTAAGGAAAATATACAATGGTGTGTGTAATAAGTAATCAGTAGTGTAAGTGAGTGTTCTGCATGCATGAATGTGATAATGTAGGGTGTCGAAAAGATGCTAAAGCAAACAACTCAAAAACCACTAAGAAACACAACAAAATCCATAAAGGTGTCTGCAGAGTCTCCTCCATGAATTTGGAAGTGGTGTATTTATCCTGGGAGACACCGGGCCCAGGTGTTTCCCATGTAGCTGACGACCCACCCAACTCCGCCCACCGGCATCCTAATAAGGAAACAACAGAGAGAATACTGCAGACAGAGTGGGAGGGTCGTCACATTCCCGCCCATAAAACCGGGGACCAACAAGGGCCCCAGAACAACGACACAGCCCTCTGCGTCCCAACTTCACACAGCTTCTGCGTCCCAAATTGATGAGGGGTTACGTGTTCACTTACAATTTGCCCCAGCCAACCTCCTCCCTAGACCTCAGCAACCTTTGCACAGGAAGCAACATTTAAGAGGAAAGAAAAAAAAACAGGAGGGAGCTGACAGGACAGAGAGAACATGACAATACGAACAATGGTCAGTCACGTAAACATTTAGGAACAGGGCGCACGAGAGAGCATCAGCAATCACGTTCTCAGTCCCCCGGATGTGCCGCACATCAAGATGGAATGATTGTAAAAATAAACACCATCGCATTATCCTCTGGTTTGGAAACATCATGGACCTCAAATAAGTGAGGGGGTTATGGTCGGTGTAGACCACAATAGGTACTACCCCCCCGACCCGACATACACTTCGAAGTGTTGTAGGGCCCAAATGAGTGCTAGCGCTTCCTTTTCAATAACCGAATAGATCAACTGATAATCGTTAAACTTTTTAGGAAAGAAACTAACAGGCCTCTCAACCCCAGACACATCTGCTTGCAGCAAAACTGCACCTGCCCCCACATGACTAACATCCACCTGCCAATAGCTTGCTCAAACTTAGATGCACCGACTTGAACACAGTCCTCCATCCAAGGAGGAGGAAAATAATCTGGCTTTGTGACACTTTACCTTACGGTAGTCCGTACAAAATTGGTTTATTCCATCTGGTTTACTGACCAAGATACAGGGAGAAGCCCAACTGGAGAAAGAAGGCTCTGCTATCTTACTCTCCAGCATGTACTTGACCTCAGCATCCAGACAACATAGTTTCTCTGAAGAAACTATAGAACCGCTGACGAATTGGGTCAGCATCTCCAATGTCAATATCATGTTCTATTAAGTTTGTACATGTAGGTGTATCAGAAAACAAACCTGGAAATGTCTGAATCAGACCAACCATCTCTTTCCGCCCATCAACAGGTAGGTGAGTGAGAAGACTGCCTAAAATATTTTCCAATCTACCCTGCAATATACAATCGTCAGGACCAGGAACATCCTCCTCATGCACAGATCTAGCACGACAAGAACCCAAGGAAACAACGGTATCAGCCAAAAGAACAGGTTTTACCGTCCTCTGTGGACTTCCACTGTTCAGTCTCAGAGGAACGTGCATAATATGGTTTTAACAGATTTACATGGCACAGCTGGTGTGCTTTCCTCTGTTCTGGAGTGGCAACTAGATAATTTTGCTCAGTATACTGGCGCACCACTGTATCTGGACCTTGAAACTTGGCTTGAAAAGGAGTACCAACAATTGGCAGCAGAGCAAGAACCTGGTCACCCGGACTAAAGTGGCGAGGCTCAGTTCGGCGATCAAATATGCCCTTCATCCTCTCCTGTGAAGACTACAACTTTTCCTTAGCCATTTCACCGGCGGCGTACAGGCGTCACCGGAAATCACACACATACGATAACAGGGACTGAGGAGGCTCGGGACACTTCCGTCATCCGGGTGAACAGATAAAAGTCCACGCACCCTATGTCCAAACACAAGGTCATTTGGACTGAAACCCGTGCTCTCCTGTGAAACCTCCCTAGCGGCTAACAGTATCCAAGGCAACCCCGCCTCCCAATCCTTATCCATCTCAGTACAATAAGCTCTCAAAGACTTAAGTGTTTGATGGAAACGTTCCAGTGCTCCTTGACTTTGCACGTGATAGGCGCTAGACAAATTGTGTTTAATATGGAGCTGTTGCCGAACCTGACTAAACAAATTAGAGGTGAAATTTGATCCTTGATCACTCTGAATGACCTTAGGGATTCCAAACAATGAGAGAAACTGAGTCAAAGCTTTTAACACAGACTGTCGTGATAGATCGGAGAGGATAGGCAGCAGGAAACCTAGTGATCTGACACATCACAGTGAACAGGTAACTGCTACCCTTTTTAGAACGAGGCAGAGGACCCACACAGTCAATAATCAGATACTCAAAAGGTTGGCTGAGTACAGGAATAGGAAACAAGGGTACCGGCTTAATAGCTTGATTAGGCTTACCAGTTAATTGACAGGTGTGACAAGTTTTGATAAAATCAGAAACATCCCTCTTTAATCTAGGCCAAAAGAAATGTCTTAATATGCGATTGTAGGTTTTCCTCACCCCCACATGTCCAGCAACGTCACTGTGAGAAGTCCAACACCAACTCACGAAGCTTAACTGGTACAACAACCTGACTAATTGCCTCCCCCAAAAAACAACTATCATGAGACACCCACTTTCTCATCAGGACATCCTCTTGGAGAAAATAGCCATGAGCGACATCTCCCAACTGTTCTACAGGCACAATTTGGTCACGCAACTCTTCTAACGTGGAGTCATCCCGTTGCGCATTGATTAGATCTGAGCGGGTTACAGATAACGGAACAGGGAAAACAGTGACATACATGTTTGTATTATTATCATTAGTTGGCGCAGTGACCAGTTCGCCACGGCCCATAGAACGTGTCACTGCACACGCAGAGAACACCTCTGGGAAACTCTGTACACTCTCATCAGGAATCCCAACAAATGATGGCTTGGTGGAAACCACTAGAGATTGAAACACGACAGGCCATACACGCTCACCATCCAAGTTATTCCCAAGGATAACGTTGATACCCTCAATAGGCAACGAAGGACGCACCCCCACAACACCTTTCACCAGTCCACAATCCAAAATCAGTTTATGCAATGGAACTGACAGAGTGTTCAAACCTATTCCCCTAATTAGAACACTATTCCCCGAATCAGTCTCGGCAGAAAAGGGTAACACAGACTCCAACACAAATGATTCAGAGGCACCTGTGTCTCTCAGGATCTTCACTGGCACTAGGTCTTTACTTCCTAACATAGACACAAAACCTTCCGTAATGAAAGGTAAATAGTCTGGATCAATATGGACTTTCACATTCTCCTGGGCCTGAGGAAATGAGTCATGAGTGAACTGATGTGGAACAGGTGCAGCTGACGCGGTAGGCTTAGATTTAGCGTAAGCACCCTTTGACCTGAGAAGTGGACATTCGTTTTTCCAATGACCTGAACCTTGACAGTAGTGACACTCCTGCCCACAGTCAGCTTTACCATGGGAGTCAGTCAGGCTCAACCCTAGTTGAATAGAACTCTCCCCGTGAACCAAAGTATCTCGGTGAGCGAAGCCCAAATCTATCCGAACGCCCCCACTCTTTCCGAATACGGGGCTCTGCAAAGACACTTTTGTGAGTCAACACATACTCGTCCGCCAAAACCGCAGCTTCAGCGACATTCTTTACTTTCTGTTCGTTAATATACGTGGCAATACAATCAGGAATTGTGTCCTTAAATTGCTCTAACATAATCAGATCACACAGCCCTTGGAAAGTCACAACTGCAGAGGCGGAACACCAGCGATGAAACTGTAAAGACAATTGTCGCGCAAACTCAACATGAGTCTGCTTATCATCCCTAATTTTCGCAGCTTTTTGTTAAAAATTACGCAACATTTCAGCGCCCTGCTATTCATGCCAGGAATATAGTATATGCATATGATTAGTATGTGTGGATAGAAAACACTCAGACGTTTCTAAAACGGGTTAAATCACGGCTGTGACTATAACAGAACGTGCGTTTCATCGAAAAGTGCAGGAAAATCTGATCACTGAAAATGGGAAAATATATCCATGCGCCACTTCAACCAATTGTTAAAAGTGACCCACATTAAATGGGGCTGAGGTTGCAATACCTACAGCTTCCACACGATGTCAACAGGCTTGTCATTTGTCTCGGATTTGTTTCTTGTTCAAACCGAAACAAGGGAGCCGATTTCTTCCGGTCTCCGTCAGGATGTTTTGGTTGAGAAATATCCAGACATGATTTCAAGACGTGGAGCTAAAGAATATACATCGCCCCGTGATCATTTTGATAGATTATTAACGTTTACTAATACCTAAAGTTGCATTACAAAAGTATTTCGAAGTGTTTTGTGAAAGTTTATCGTCGACTTTTTTAATTTTTAAAAATGACGTTGCGTTATCAAACTCTGTTTTTTCCTTGATTACACACTCTTCATAGATCGATATCTAGGCTATATATGGACCGATTTAATCGAAAAAAAGACCCAAATAAATGTTTATGGGACATCTAGGAGTGCCAAGAAAGAAGCTCGTCAAAGGTAATGAATGTTTTATATTTTATTTCTGCGTTTTGGGTAGCGCCGGCTAACGCAAAATCTGTCGTGTTAAGTGACGTTGCAGTATTTTGGGGGTACATGTTATCAGATAATAGCTTCTCATGCTTTCGCCGAAAAGCATTTTACAAATCTGACTTGGTGGATAGATTCACAACGAGTGTAGCTTTAAATCACTACATTGAATGTGTATTTTAATGAAAGTTTGAGTTTTATCAAAAACTATACGTGGCGCACTTGAAATTTCCGCTGATCTGATCCCCACAGCGGGAGCACTTCCCCAACATTAAAGTTATAAATCATTGGCGGTAAGCCTCAGGGACCAATTCATAAATCTGTAATACAGCTGTTTTAACTTTATCATAACTGGCACTGTCGGCTACACTAAGAGCTGAATATGCTTCCTGCGCTTTACCGGTCAGCACACACTGCAACATTAAAGTGCGGACAGAATCAGGCCAACTCCTAGCGTCAGCAACACGCTCAAACAACGAAAAGAATGTCTCTGTTATGCAGATGAGTGAGGACCCAAAAGCGATATAACGGAAACAGAGTCTTTTAATGTCCAAACAGGGAAAACATAAATCCTCAATCATTACAGGGGAAGTCCAAACAGGGAAAACACAAATCCTCTAGTTTAACAGGAGAGTCCCCCTTCTAGTTGTTGAGGAGAGTTGCAGGGCTAGCGGCAACAGACTGCAGGTCCCTTCGGGTAGGCGCGGGCCGTAGAGGAGAGACACCTGCTCACACGCAGTATCTGATGACGAGGCAGAATACAACTGGACGGAACAAAGGCAAAGCAAACAGCAAACAGCAAACAACAAACAACAAACAAGAATCCGACAAGGACAGAGGCAGAAACCGAGAGAGAAATAGAGACCTAATCAGAGGGCAAAATAGGGGACAGGTGTGAGAGAGTAAACGAGGTCGTTAGGAGAATGAGGAACAGCTGGGAGCAGGAACGGAACGATAGAGAGAGAGAGGGATAGAGAGAGAGAAAGAAACCTAATAAGACCAGTAGGGGGAAACGAAGAGAAGAGAAAGCACAGGGACAAGACATGACAAACAATACATGACAGTACCCCCCCACTCACCGAGCGCCTCCTGGCGCACTCGAGGAGGAAACCTGGCGGCAACGGAGGAAATCATCGATCAGCGAACGGTCCAGCACGTCCCGAGATGGAACCCAACTCCTCTCCTCAGGACCGTACCGGGAAACGATGAAGAGGGAATCTTAGTGCAATTATTATTATAAAAATGAGACACGGGTAGAGAACTGTAAGAGTTTGAGCAATCAGGACCAAACAGGCCAGGAGAGTAACAACTAGGGACAGACTGAGACACAGCAAGGCTAAGACCAAGAACAGGAGAGAGGCGGTGGCTGAGGACAGACTGAGACACAGCAAGTGCAGGAGCAGGACCAGGAGAGATGCGGTGGCTGGGGACAGACTGAGACACAGCAAGGGCAGGAAAGATGCGGTGGCAGGGGACAGACTGAGACACAGCAAGGGCAGGAGAGATGCGGTGGCTGGGGACAGACTGAGACACAGCAAGGCCAGGAGCAGGACCAGGAGAGATGCGGTGTCTGGGGACAGACTTAGACACAGCAAGGCCAGGAGCAGAAGCAGGAAGAGAGTTACCGGACTTAGTCTGCGCGCAGTCCGAACAAGCAGCCACGAAACGACGCGTGTCACGCTCCTGAGTGGGCCACCAAAAACGCTGAGCCCACAGTAGAACGCTGAGCCCACTGAAGAACGGCCAGACGAGTAGGAACGGGAACGAAAAGAAGGTTCATAGGACAAGCGCGCGGAGACGGAGTGTGAGTGAGTGCTTGCTTTACCTGCCTCTCAATTCCCCAGACAGTCAACCCGACAACACGCCCCTCAGGGAATCTCCCCTCGGGGTCGGTGGAGGCTACTGAAGAACTGAAGAGACGGGATAAAGCATCAGGCTTGGTGTTCCTTGAGCCCGGACGATAAGAAATAACGAACTCGAAATGAGCGAAATACAGCGCCCAACGAGCCTGACGCACATTAAGTCGTTTGGCAGAACGGATGTACTCAAGGTTCTTATGGTCAGTCCAAACGACAAAAGGAACGGTCGCCCCCTCCAACCACTGTCGCCATTCGCCTAGGGCTAAGCGGATGGCGAGCAGTTCGCGGTTAGCCACATCATAGTTACGTTCCGACGGCGACAGGCGATGAGAAAAATACGCACAAGGGTGGACCTTATCGTCAGAATGGGAGCGCTGGGACAGAATGGCTCCCACGCCCACCTCTGACGCGTCAACCTCGACAATGAACTGTTTAGTGACGTCAGGTGTAACAAGGATAGGAGCGGATGTAAAACGCTTCTTGAGGAGATCAAAAGCTCCCTGGGCGGAAACGGACCACTTAAAGCACGTCTTGACAGAAGTAAAGGCTGTGAGAGGAGCTGCCATTTGACTGAAATTACGAATGAAACGCCGATAGAAATTTGAGAAACCGAGAAAGCGCTGCAGTTCGACAAGTGACTTAGGGACGGGCCAATCGCTGACAGCATGGATCCTAGCGGGATCCATCTGGATGCCTTCAGCGGAAATAACAGAACCGAGAAAAGTGACGGAGGAGACATGAAAAGCGCACTTCTCAGCCTTCACATAAAGACAATTCTCTAAAAGGCGCTGGAGAACACGTCGAACGTGCTGAACATGAATCTGGAGTGACGGTGAAAAGAAATCAGGATATCGTCAAGGTAAACGAAAACAAAGATGTTCAGCATGTCACTCAGTACATCATTCACTAATGCCTGAAAGACAGCTGGAGCATTAGCGAGACCGAACGGCAGAACCCGGTATTCAAAATGCCCTAACGGAGTGTTAAACGCTGTTTTCCACTCGTCCCCCTCCCTGATGCGCACGAGATGGTAAGCGTTACGAAGGTCCAACTTAGTAAAGAACCTGGCTCCCTGCAGAGTCTCGAAAACTGAAGACATAAGGGGAAGCGGATAACGATTCTTAACCGTTATGTCATTCAGCCCTCGATAATCCACGCAGGGGCGCAGGGTCCCGTCCTCTTCCTTAACAAAAAAGAACCCCGCTTCGGCGGGAGAGGAGGAAGGGACCACGGTACCGGTGTCGAGAGCTACAGACAAATAATCTTTGAGAGCCTTACGTTCGGTAGCCGACAGAGAGTCTAGTCTACCCCGTGGGGGAGTGGTACCCGGAAGGAGATCAATACAACAATCATACGACCGGTGAGGAGGAAGGGAGGTGGCCCTGGACCGACTGAAGACCGTGCGCAGATCATGATATTCCTCCGGCACCCCGTCACCAGGCTCCTCCTGTGAAGAGGGGGCAGAAGAAACAGGAGGAATAGCAGACACTAAACACTTAACATGACAAGAGACGTTCCAGGAGAGGATAGAATTACTAGACCAATTAATAGAAGGATTATGACACACTAGCCAGGGATGGCCCAAAACAACAGGTGTAAAAGGTGAACAAAAAATCAAAAAAGAAATGGTTTCACTATGATTACCAGAGACAGTGAGGGTTAAAGGTAACGTTTCACGCTGAATCCTGGGGAGAGGACTACCATCCAAGGCGAACATAGCCGTGGGCTCCCCTAACTGCCTGAGAGGAATGTCATGTTCCCGAGCCCAGGCTTCGTCCATAAAACAGCCCTCCGCCCCAGAGTCTATTAATGCACTGCAGGAAGCTGCCGAACCGGTCCAGCGTAGATGGACCGACAAGGTAGTACAGGAACTTGACGGAGAGACCAGAGTAGTAGCGCTCGCCAGTAGCCCTCCGCTTACTGATGAGCTCTGGCCTTTTACTGGACATGAAATGACAAAATGACCAGCGGTACCGCAATAGAGACAGAGGCGGTTGGTGATTCTCCGTTCCCTCTCCTTAGTCGAGATGCAAATACCCCCCAGCTGCATGGGCTCAACACCTGAGCCAGTGGGGGGAGATGGTAGTGATGCGGAGAGGGGGGACACTGTTAACGCGAGCTCTCTTCCATGAGCTCGGTGACGAAGATCTACCCGTCGTTCTATGCGAATAGCGAGTTCAATCAAAGAATCCACGCTGGAAGGAACCTCCCGGGAGAGAATCTCATCCTTAACCTTAGCGTGGAGACCCTCCAGAAAACGAGCGAGCAACGCCGGCTCGTTCCAGTCACTGGAGGCAGCAAGAGTGCGAAACTCTATAGAGTAATCCGTTATGGATCGATTACCTTGACATAGGGAAGACAGGGCCCAGGAAGCTTCTTTCCCAAAAACAGAACGATCAAAAACCCGTATCATCTCCTCCTTAAAGTTCTGATACTGGAAAGGGAATACCCCCCTGTATTGGACAAAAATGAATGGCAAGTCATTGGCATCGGACAAACCATATACACATTGGCCAATACCACCCAATTCGGCGTTGATTCATGCAAAGTGTATTGCAAATGCCATATGGCAATTGCCAGTTGTAACACTTTAAAAATTCAACAGGGGGCGAATGCGCTCCACCGGGGTTTTTCATATTGGAAATGTAACCCAAGTCAACGTTCAAAAGCAAAATTTTGAAAAAATGAAATTTTTGTCAAATACTTATCACCCCTTAAAAAAGTGCTTTCTGGACCGTTTTTCGAAATTCTTTCGATTTTTTTGTCAATTACACATGTGTAAGAACTGTATGAATATACTTTTGTCCAATTTTATTATCATAATTTTTTTTTTTTTACATGCGCATAAGGAATATGTTTTGTCCAATTTCAATATGATTTCATAGGAAGTCAAAAGTCAAAAGTCAAAAATGTCAAAATTTTGTAAAAAACTTCACACACCCTAAAAAAGTGCTTTCTGGACCGTTTTTCGAAATTCTTTCGATTTTTTTGTCAATTACACATGTGTAAGAACTGTATGAATATACTTTTGTCCAATTTTATTATCATAATTTTTTTTTTTTTTTACATGCGCATAAGGAATATGTTTTGTCCAATTTCAATATGATTTCATAGGAAGTCAAAAGTCAAAAGTAAAAAATGTCAAAATTTTGTAAAAAACTTCACACACCCTTAAAAAAGTGCTTTCTGGACCGTTTTTCGAAATTCTTTCGATTTTTTTGTCAATTACACATGTGTAAGAACTGTATGAATATACTTTTGTCCAATTTTATTATCATATTTTTTTTTTACATGCGCATAAGGAATATGTTTTGTCCAATTTCAATATGATTTAATAGGAAGTCAAAAGTCAGAAGTCAGAAATGTCAAAATTTTGTAAAAAACTTCACACACCCTTAAAAAAGTGCTTTCTGGACCGTTTTTTGAAATTCTTTCGATTTTTTTGTCAATTACACATGTGTAAGAACTGTATGAATATACTTTTGTCCAATTTTATTATCATATTTTTTTATATATTTTTTTAAATTGTGCATAAGGAATTTTTTTGTGGGCGAAATGCCATAAGAAATTTGACATGCTCAAAAATCCTGCAGAAATGCAAAATTGACTGGCCTGATGAACTCGGGATGGCCGGGCAGTGATAGTTGTTCCTTTCCATCACTCGTTGTGTTGACTTCATCATGTCCATTTTGTGATGTTTTTTCACTATATAATCATATTGCAAGTGCACGTGCATTTGCAATATGGTTCAATGGACAATTACTATATGAAATTTGACATGCTCAAAAATCCTGCAGAAATGCAAAATTGACTGGCCAGATGAACTCAGGATGGCCTGACAGTGATAGTTGCTCCTTTCCATCGCTCATTATATTGACTTCATCATGTCCATTTTGTGATGTTTTTTCACTATAGAATCATATTGTAAGTGCACGTGCATTTGCAATATGTTTCAATGTGCATTTACCATATGAAATTTGACATGCTCAAAAATGCAAAATTGACTGGTCTGATGAACACAGGATGGCCGAGCAGTGATAGTTGTACATTTCCATCACTCGTTGTGTTGATTTCATCATGTCCATTAGGTGATGTTTTTTCACTATAGAATCATATTGTAAGTGCACGTGCATTTGCAATATGTTTCAATGTGCATTTACCATATCAAATTTGACATGCTCAAAAATGCAAAATTGACTGGTCTGATGAACACAGGATGGCCGAGCAGTGATAGTTGTACATTTCCATCACTCGTTCTGTTGATTTCATTATCTCCGTTAGGTGATTTTTTTTCACTATAGAATCATATTGTAAGTGCACGTGCATTTGCAATATGTTTCAATGTGCATTTACCATATGAAATTTCACATGCTCAAAAATGCAAAATTGACTGGTCTGATGAACACAGGATGGCCGAGCAGTGATAGTTGTACATTTCCATCACTCGTTGTGTTGATTTCATCATGTCCATTAGGTGATGTTTTTTCACTATAGAATCATATTGTAAGTGCACGTGCATTTGCAATATGTTTCAATGTGCATTTACCATATGAAATTTGACATGCTCAAAAATGCAAAATTGACTGGTCTGATGAACACAGGATGGCCGAGCAGTGATAGTTGTACATTTCCATCACTCGTTGTGTTGATTTCATCATGTCCATTAGGTGATGTTTTTGTCACTATAGAATCATATTGTAAGTGCACGTGCATTTGCAATATGTTTCAATGTGCATTTACCATATCAAATTTGACATGCTCAAAAATGCAAAATTGACTGGTCTGATGAACACAGGATGGCCGAGCAGTGATAGTTGTACATTTCCATCACTCGTTGTGTTGATTTCATCATGTCCATTAGGTGATGTTTTTTCACTATAGAATCATATTGTAAGTGCACGTGCATTTGCAATATGTTTCAATGTGCATTTACTATATGAAATTTGACATGCTCAAAAATGCAAAATTGACTGGTCTGATGAACAAATTGTACATTTCCATCACTCGCAAAATTTTTTTTCACTATAGAATCATATTGTAAGTGCACGTGAATATGTTTCAATGGTTTACTGAAATTTCACATGCTCAAAAATGCAAAATTGACTGGTCTGAGGGATGGCCGAGCAGTGATAGTTGTACATTTCCATCACTCGTTGTGTTGATTTCATCATCTCCATTAGGTGATTTTTTTCACTATAGAATCATATTGTAAGTGCACGTGCATTTGCAATATGTTTCAATGTGCATTTACCATATGAAATTTCACATGCTCAAAAATGCAAAATTGACTGGTCTGATGAACACAGGATGGCCGAGCAGTGATAGTTGTACATTTCCATCACTCGTTGTGTTGATTTCATCATGTCCATTAGGTGATGTTTTTCACTATAGAATCATATTGCAAGTGCACGTGCATTTGCAATATAGTTCAATGGACAATTACCATATGAAATTTGACATGCTCAAAAATCCTGCAGAAATGCAAAATTGACTGGCCAGATGAACTCGGGATGGCCTGACAGTGATAGTTGCTCCTTTCCATCGCTCGTTGTGTTGACTTCATCATGTCCATTTTGTGATGTTTTTACACTATAGAATCATATTGCAAATGCACGTGCATTTGCAATATGTTTCAATGTGCATTTACCATATGAAATTTGACATGCTCAAAAATGCAAAATTGACTGGCCTGATGAACACAGGATGGCCGAGCAGTGAGAGTTGTACCTTTCCATCACTCGTTGTGTTGATTTCATCATGTCCATTTGTTTATGTTTTCTCACTTTTGCAAAGTCACTGTGCATTTGCAATATGGTTCAATGGGCAGGTACCATCTGTCATGCTATAAAAAATCCTGCAGGAATGTGAAATTGACTGGCCCCATGAACTCGGGATGGCTGGGCAGTGATTCTGGTTCATCTCAATGGCTCGTTAGGGTTGATTTCAGAATGTCACTTTTGGTGATGGTACCTCACTGTTTAAACATATTGCAAATGGACAAGAGTCACCAGCAAGTCACCGTCCATCAGTCAATTAGATATCATTCTGACACCAAACTGATACAAACTGACACTAAACCCACTTTTTCCAACCTGTTTAGTAGCCAACTATCACACACTTCAGAGCTGGCCCAAAATTCACAACGCCTTTGGTTCAAACCATGAAAAAACCATAAAACACATAGTTACGTTCTAGCTGCGGGTCCATTTCTTATGTTACGTGTAGGCCTAGCTGAGGCGACCCCGAATCCCAAGTTTCGGCTCGATCGGTCATTTGGTGTCCGAGCAAAACCCTAATTGGTGCTGAAAATCCACTTTTTTTCCCATGACTTGCTATGGGGTCCTTGAATGAGCTATCGGACAGAAACGTTGGGGTCTGTCTATATGGGCCGACACGGTCGCAATGCACCTAGTCTTGTGTCTCTGAGACATTTCTAAATGTCGCCATTTTCGTAATGGTCAAAATGAATTGAAGTCATTGCAAATGTACGAAGCTGTTTCTCGGTCCGAGAACCGTCTAGAGCCACGTAACTCACCACGCACTATCGACCTGAGGTCTAGAACAGGATTCTAAAGTTTCGGAACTCTAGGTCTGACGGTTCTTTTTTAGCTCGAACAAAGCTAACTATTGGAGGCACTGTCTGTCTCTACAAACCCCAATACGTCCCTCCTTCCAAGTTGTGTGTCTGTGATTTAGTTTTCCTTTGAAATTTTATGGGAAAAATGACTGATTTACAGTTCATGGGGGTTGCCTAATCACACATATGAAGTTTTGGACAGATCTGACTTTTTAACCCCTCGAAACAGCCCCTGAGACACCAATTAAGGCACTTCCGGTTGGCACAGGAAGCTATAAATCAACACATATCCTCACTGGGCTATGCTTTTACAGAATCCTGAGTTTTAAGTCCTTACGTTAAGAATTGACTGATTTACACAGGGTTGAATGCACTATGTCTATCAAACTGCAGGCAGGTAATGGAAAAACACTTTTAGGGTGATTTTAACCACTTCCGGTTGGTCCAGGAAGCTTAGAATCAACACAGGTAGACCTCATACTGGCCTGATGGACTGTTATCAAAGACAGGTTCATACGGCATTCATAACCCATATAGACTTCAGGTTGAATTTAGGGGTGCAGGCAATGTATTCCTATGGGGAGAGAAGTCAATGCAAACTCTTTGAAGTAAACACCTTCTTTTAACTATTAAGGGTTAATGCCACACGGTCAACGTTAGGCTTGCACGGATCGGAAGGACCTTAGGAACATACCTGAGGTCGAATTGTGCTTCTCACCCTAACGGTTCTCTCACTGTCACCCAAAAGCAAATGACGTTGTGGGGCAGGCTTCATTTTGGGCCTAATTTTCTAATGGTCGCTGCGCTTAGACCGAGCGAGCTACAGTCAAGCGGGATATCTCGTTGAACTCGGCACGGCCTAGAGATTATGTTTATGCCATTGCCTGCTCTCTGTGTCTTTGAGAACCGCACTTTTCACTCCATCCTTGCTGTGTGTGCGTGTGAGAGATTTTCTTTGACATCTGTTGGGAGAAATGACTGATTTACAGTTCATGAGGGTTACCTAGTCACACATATGAAGTTTTGAAAAGATCTGACCTTTTTAACCCATGGAAACTGCCACTGTGACACCATCAAAGGCACTTCCGGTTGGCACAGGAAGCTATAAATAAACTCATATCATGATTGGGGTATGCCTTTACAGAATCCTGAGTTTTAAGTCTTTACGTTAAGAACTGAGTTATTTACGGAGGGTTTAGTGAGTGTGTGTTATTTCAGAAAATCATAGAAAATCACAGAAAT
Source organism: Oncorhynchus gorbuscha (assembly GCF_021184085.1). Lineage (NCBI taxonomy): Eukaryota > Metazoa > Chordata > Actinopteri > Salmoniformes > Salmonidae > Oncorhynchus > Oncorhynchus gorbuscha. The sequence continues at coordinate 37,350,545 of NC_060190.1, forward strand.
CTCGCAGAGCTCCGCAGCACACTTCAAAAAGATTCGTAAGAACACCCTGCAACTGGATCTGTAACAGTTGGAAAAAAAAACACCTATCCGTGAACATCACCAAGGTGTCGTTGTACGATTTCTCTTAAATGACGATAGATAAATGGCTGGTTCTTTTTTTTATTGACACAGGAGGCTCCTTGACTTTGACGTGAAGTGGAAAAATAATTTCTCTATTTTCATTTTGGACCTTTAATCCCAGATAAATGGCCATAACTCAAAAACCGTTGAGGCCTAGACGCCATCTTGTTCGGGGCCAACTGCCCATTATGCCGCCCCTACGCTCACCGAGTTTCGGCTTCTAAATATTTTCAGTTTTCGAGATAAGGCCCCGTCGTGAATCGTGATGTTTTGTCCAATAGCAATATGATTGCTTATGCCCTCTTGTGGGAATTTCCGGGACATCGGAAAAATGACCTAAATCTTATTATATTTGTAAAACGGAAACCGAATGTCCGACAAAGTTCATTTGATGACTTCCTGGTAGGTCCGGCCCTGACGCTCGGCCCGACGCCGTCCGCGAATTTTACAAACGATTTCGGACGTCTAGTAAGGGACCGTACATTTGCAATATGGACTTTCTCACTAACCATACAGGTACTGCCGAAATCTTCCCTTAAGGTATGTTAGTACACTCAGCCCTTGCCTCCCAGATAGCCGTGCCCCACTCACGAGCCCGTCCAGTAAGGAGAGATATGACGTAGGCGATACGAGCAGTACCCCTGGAGTACGTGTTGGGCTGGAGAGAGAACACAATATCACACTGGTTAAGGAACGAGCGACATTCAGTGGGCTCCCCAGAGTAACACGGTGGGTTATTAATTCTGGGCCCTGGAGACCCGGAAGCCCAGGAGGTAACCGGTGGATCGAGGCTGAGATTGTGAATATCCTTCCGAGAGGCCGGAGACTTGGGTGGCCAGGGTCTCAACGGCATGTCGAGCAGCAGACAATTCCTGTTCGTGTCTGCCTAGCATCGCTCCCTGGAACTCGACGGCTGAGTAGAGAGAATCCGAAATTGCTGGGTCCATTCTTGGTCGGATTCTTCTGTTATGCAGATGAGTGAGGACCCAAAAGCGATATAACGGAAAAGCCTCTGTTACGTGTAGGCTCCGAATGTGTATTCCTGTGTGAGGGGGGGCACCTTGGAGGCATAAGCAGGGCCGAGTCAGTGGAGGATGATCTAATAATAATAATATATGGCATTTAGCAGACGCTTTTATCCAAAGCGACTTACAGTCATGTGTGCATACATTCTACGTATGGGTGGTCCCGGGGATGGAACCCACTACCCTGGCGTTACAAGCGCCATGCTCTACCAACTGAGCTACACAGGATCTGAGAGTTGGTCGACTCAAAGACACCTATCATTGGTTGGTTGCTGGTGACCTAGAGCCATCCTGACACTGAATTGATCACAGTGGGGATTGGTGTTGTCTGCAGGGGTGAGGGGCCAGGGTGACTGTGGATTCTGTGTGGAGCACAGTATTTGGTGATGCCCTATTGGAAGAAGGACCTCGTTCTGAAAGTGTCTAAGTGTTATGGGATTTTGGGTTTGGACTTGTAGTAGATTGTTTAACAGGTGGCAGACTATTTTTGAGTAGGAGAAGATTGTGAACTATGTTGCCATTGTATCTGAGAGTAGGAGGCACATTTATGACGAAATGTGAGGTATACAGACCAATGTACCGGGAATTATGGGGAGAGCTCTCTAAATAAACATTCCTGACAGTTGTAGCTGCGCCTCTGTCTGTTTCATTTTAATAAGAACCTTACAAATTCTTAGTAGCAGACAGAGTATTTTAATTGAATTGGTTAACTTCTTATGGCTGCATGGGAAGTATTGAGTAGCTTGGATGAAAAGGTGCCCAGAGTAAACGGCCAGCTCCTCAGTCTCAGTTGCTAAAATATGCATATTATTATTAGTATTGTCTGTGAGTATAACAGAACTGATATTGCAGGCGAAACGCTGAGGAAAATCAAACCAGGAAGTGACATCTATTTAGAAAACTCCATGTTCCATATGTCATGTATTGTCATATTATGTCTTGTTCCTGTTCTTTCTCTTCACTCCGTCTCCCTCTGCTGGTCGTATTAGGTTACCTTCTCTTCCTCTCCTTCCCCCAGCTGTTCCTCATCTTCTCTAACTACCTCGTTCACCCTTTTCCCACCTGTTCCCCTTTTCCCTCTGATTAGGTCTCTATTTCTCTCTCTGTTTCTGCTTCTGTCTTTGTCAGATTCTCGTTTGAGTTTCTCATGCCAGAACCAAACTATCGTCTCGTTTGCTTCACCCTTGTCCCGTCCTGTCGGAATCTGCCTGTTCATCTGATGCTACGTGTGATCAGGTACCTCTGTCCTCTACGACCCACGCCTACCCAGAGAGACCAGCAGTCTGTCGCCGCCAACCCAGCTATTCTCCTCTGCTGCTAAGAAGGGGACTCTTCTGAAAATATCAGAAGGACTTTATGTTTCATTTGTCGCCCTCTCTGCGTGTTGTCTATTTTGCCATTATATACGTCTGAAGAGGATCTATGTCTTCCCTGTGTTTTGACATTAAAGGACTCTGTATTTGTTAAACCGCTTTTGGGTCCTCACTCCCGTGCATAACACCATAGCCTGCCTTTGCTCCATTTAAAGGGATATCAACCAGATTCCTTTCCCTATCGCTTCCTCAAGGTGTCAACAGTCTTCAGACATAGTTTCAGGCATTTATTTTGAAAAATGAGCCAGAAAGATAACATTGCGCCAGGTGTTCGGATGTTCGGAGGTTGGGCAGCCATTGCCTTTCCCTCTCCTAATGAAAAATACAGTTTTGCTTTATATATTATCGATTATATATTTTTAAAACAACCTGAGGATTGATTATAAAAAACATTTGACATGTTTCTGTGGACATGACGGAAACTATTTGGAATTTGTCAGCATTGTCATGACCGCTCTTTCCTGTGGATTTCTGAACATAACATGCCAAACTAACGGAGGTATTTTGGATATAAAAATAATCTTTATGGAACAAAAGCAACATTTATTGTGTAACTGGGAGTCTCATGAGTGAAAACATCCGAAGATCATCAAAGGTGAACAATTAATTGGATTGTTTTTCTGATTTTTGTGACTAAGCTACTTGAAGCTAGGTGTTAAGCCTGATAGTTAATTTTAAATAGACCCCTTGCCCCTTACCCTCAAGTGACACCTTTTATTCCTATCCCCTAGGCACTTCCCCCCAACCTTCAACTCACTGCTAGAAGAACTGAAACATAAGATAGACATGGGGACATCTCAACCTTGAGCTTGAGTTGGTAGAATGGTCACAAGATTCTGTACATAATATAATAATATATGCCATTTAGCAGACGCTTTTATCCAAAGCGACTTACAGTCATGTGTGCATACATTCTACGTATGGGTGGTCCCGGGGATCGAACCCACTACCCTGGCGTTACAAGCGCCATGCTCTACCAACTGAGCTACAGAAATCCCATTTCAAGGTCAATCTCCACAATTATATAGGGGGTTTGGTGGTGGGAGAAAGGTGCTAGCTAGGGTGCAGGGGCTAGTCGTAGAGGCTATACTGAAGAGGCTAAGGGGTGGCTAACGGACCCATCTTTATGGTTGTCAATTTCACCGAAAACAGACTGCTTTTTTTATCGTCAGCTTATCATGTCAACAAGGACATATTAAGGACATATTAAGTTAATCAGTGTTTTTGTTAAGGCAGTGGAAACCCTTGTTCAAACAAGTGACTGAGGCTGATTGGCTGATTGAGGTTTGCTGCGGAATGGGAAAGTCCAAGAGTTATGAATGAGATAGGAGTGGTCGTTGAGAGTATAAAAGGGTTCAGCAGCCCATGGAGCAATGTACAGAGCAACCATGGGCAAACTACTCATCTGCGTTGGTAAGTGGAATTTATTTTGGCTTATTTAGCTTATAACTATACTATTGATCTTTATTTCAAACATGTTATTTACATTTTCATTGTAATGACAATTAGCAACATTCAGAGTCTATGCTCTATGCTAAGGCTTTGGCTCCCTGTGGAGAGAATTGGCCACTGACAAATGTCCTCTAGTTATGCATTTTGTCTATGCTAATGTGGTCCAATTCTGTTTCTAAGGACTGAGGTTGACAGCACCATGACCCACCTATATTCATATCAGAGGGGAAGAACTGCACTTTATATCATTATCATTACAGTTCTGAATTATGTTGACTTGAAAAAAAGTTTAATATGACACAAAACCTCTGCCTTTCTCTTCCTCCCTTCTTTATTTCTCTCGATTTCTCTCACACTATTCTCATTTTCTCTCTCTCTAGGACTGGCTCTCCTGCTGCATGCACAGCTAGGTACGTTTAAAGTTAATTTCATTTACATGTAGCCAGCATCAAGGTAAGTAGCCAATCAGAGAACAATAACTCGATTTACAGAACATGCCAACCCTGACTCTAAAACCGCCAAACTCCAAACTCTAACATTACTACTACCCTTCCATAGGATCCTCCTACATCCTATCCTGTTATTTCACTAACTGGGGCCAGTACCGGCCAGGAGCAGGCAAGTATTTCCCCACCAACGTGGACCCCTGTCTCTGTGACCATCTGATCTATGCCTTTGCCGGCATGGCCAACAATGAGATCAAGACCTACGAATGGAACGATGAGAAACTCTACGGACAGTTCCAGGCACTCAAGAACCAGTGAGAGAGAGACACACACATGCACAAACACTCACACACAAACACACACTCAAGCAGGCATGCACACATGCACATACGCATGCATGCATGCAGGCACGCACACACATAGACAAATGCAGGCAAACACTTTCTCATTCAGGCATGTACACACCACAGGAGGTTTGTGGCACCTTAAGTGTGGAGGACGGGCTCGTGGTAAGGGCTGGAGCAGAATTAGTGGAATGGTATCAAATATGTGAAACACATTGTTTCAATGTGTTTGATGCCATTCCATTTCCGCCATCCCAGACATTTTATGAGCTTTCTTCCCCTCAGCAGCCTCCCGTGGTACACACATGCACCCCTAAGCCAGTAATAACCCTAAGTCTTGTATTTGGTAACAGGAACAGCAACCTGAAGACTCTGCTGGCCATTGGAGGATGGAAATTTGGCAGTCAGCCGTAAGTGGAGATGCATATAAACATGTAAGTGCACACACACATTTACACACAAAATAGCTCATGCATACACAAATGAACACACAGACAGGAATGAACACCTGAACTCCCAAATTAACACACACATCCCTCTGTGCACTGTCTCCATCTAGGAGCTGATGTCTGCCTTTGAGGCTGAAGGAAAGAACACCAACCGTCCTCGTCTGATGCTGACTGCAGCTGTGGCTGCCGGAAAGGGAACCATCGACACCGGATACCAGATCGCCGAGATTGGATCGTCAGTACATACATACTGGGTCTCATTCATATATTAGTTCTTAGGTAAAATGTGTACATTAAAACATGCATGATCTATCAAATACTTCTTGGCATATTGGAAACTCTTTTTCTCTCTCTTTCTCTTTCTCTCCCTCTCTCTCTCTCCCTCCTCTCAGCGTGTTGGACTACCTGCATGTGATGACCTATGACTTTCATGGATCTTGGGAACACAACACTGGAGAAAACAGCCCTCTGTACAGAGGACCAGCTGATCAGGGAGATGACATCTACTCCGATGTGGTGAGTCTCTCTCTCTGTACCCATCTCTTTCTCTCTCTCTTCCTATGCTCACCTATCTCTTCCTGCCTATTTAGTTTTGAGCTGAGAGGGAGTAGCACATTTCTTAAAAATTATCACTACCACATACTGTGTGTGTTCTCAGGAATATGCTATGAAGTACTGGAAGAGCAGTGGTGCCCCCGCTGAGAAGCTCCTGGTTGGATTCCCCACCTACGGCCACACCTTCCAGCTGGCCAGTGGCTCTAACACTGGAGTGGGCGCTCCCGCCACTGGCCCCGGTCCGGCCGGACCATTCACCAAACAGTCTGGCTTCCTGGCCTACTACGAGGTAATTGACACAGGATTAAGATAGGTCTGAAATTACACCCTCTTCCAATCCCTTGGATGCAAACCCCGTGTATGTTTTTGAGTGATTACATCTGCATCTTCCTGAATCATGCAACTTCCAACCCTAACGTGTGTGTGTGTGTCATTAGATCTGCACCTTACTGAAGCAGGGAGCTACCCAGGCCTGGGACTCTGCCCAGATGGTGCCCTACGCCTACACCCAGCAGAACATCTGGGTTGGATATGACAATGTCAAGAGTTTCCAGGACAAGGTCTGTGTTTGTGGGGGTGTTTGTCTGTTGGAGAAAAGATTTAACTAGGGGTAATGGCGTAGCATCCTATTCTGTTACAATAATCCTTATAATATATGGAATTAAATAGTAGCTTTTATCTTCCTGATTTACAGTAGTGAGTGCATACATTTTGTTATAGGTGACCCCAGCGAGAATTCGAATCCACCATCCTGTCATTGAAAGATCCATTCCCTACCAACTGAGCAACATAGGGCAATTGATGAAGTTCTATCACCTATACATATTTATCCAATTTCACCCCGTTAAGTAAACCCTCCTCTCTCCTCTCTTTCTCCCCTACAGATCAAGTGGCTGAAGAACACTGGCTTCGGAGGAGCCATGGTGTGGACTCTGGATCTGGATGACTTCTCTGGAACCTTCTGTGGACAGGGCAGATACCCACTGATCAACACCCTCAAGTCTGGACTGGGAACCGGAGCTGGTGAGACAGACACAAACACAAGCCTGCTTGTACACAACGTTCAACAACAACCCTCTCTCACTATCTCAACCAGACCTGGGTTCAAATAGTAGTTGAAAAGATTTCAACCCCCTTTCTCTTCTACATTCCCCCAACTCCTATTTCCTCCATGTCTCCCAGGTTGTGCCGCCCGTACGGGCCCCATTGCCCCAGTGATACCTACCCAACAACCACTCAATCCCCCACAACCCGGAGGTCAAGGGGGCAGCAGTGGCAGTAGCAGTGGGGGATCTGGCTTCTGCGCCGGCAAGGCTGACGGCATGTACCCTGACCCCACCAATAAGAACAGCTTCTACAATTGTAGCCAGGGCAAGACCTACGACCAGCACTGTGCTGCCGGTCTGGTGTTCGACATCAGCTGCAAGTGCTGCAACTGGGCCTAAAAAAAACACGGTTCCCCCCTATTAATGTTTCCTTCCCCCTCTCGTATGTCATGAAGGAGCTGGGTCTAAAGGTTTTGTGGTTGTTAGGTCCACTGTTGTCATGGCCCATTCCAACATCAGCTCCACTTAACATTTAAAATCCACTCCAATAAACATCCACCATATAAATTAATCCTGCTGTCTCTGTCACTTTACTTCATCCACACTGTGTGGGTTTAAGTTATTAAACTTCATTGTACTTTGACTGCAAAAAAATCAGTAATCTACAAATCACCTTGGATCCCACATAGCTAGTCATTATCTGAACAAGATAAGCAATGCTGCTCCTTGCCTTCTCAACTGATTCCCTCACTTATTCCCTTGTCAGTTTAGTTTCATACAATTCATTCCACCACAGAGAATCACAGTAAAAGTCCTTTGTTGCAGTCAAACTTTACCAGGCTTACAGACACGGTATAAAATCACACAGAGCTTAGACTGACTCATCATTACCATGACATTTAAAGTTAAGGCACTGACATAAACAACATATAGACAACAGTAAATAGAAAAGTACTTCAACTTAATGGGAAATCTGTGATTTTCAATAATTGTAAAACAGACAAGACCAAGGTTCAAAGTGAAACTAAGCATTCATAATTGTAAATTCTAATGTTCTCACCTTGGTATAAAATACACACACACTCTCCTGCATTTTTATTTGTACATTGAAGCTAAAACTTTTAATTTGGCTCTGTAGTCAATTTGAGATCAAATGTTTTAAATGAGGCGACAGCACACGTCACTTATTATTTGAGGGTATTTTCATACATATCTGTTTTACCGTTTAGAAATGAAAGCACTGTATGTATCTAGTCTACCCATTTGAATGTGTCTAGTATTTGGACAAATTCACATGTGTATTAAAGTAGTCAAAAGTTTAGTATTTGGTCACAAATTCCAAGCATGCAATGACTACTTCAAGTTAGTGACTCTACAAACTTGTAGGCTGCATTTGCAGTTTGTTTTGGTTGAGCTTCGGATAATGTTGTGCCCAATAGAAATTCATATTTAGATAATCTGTCATTTTGGAGCCACTTTTAATTTAAATGACATTGTATGCTTCTTTTATATTATATTAATATGGATGCTATGATATTTAGGGAAATCATGAATGGATCGTGAATAATGATGGAGTTACAGAGGCATACATATTTATTACCCCATCAAAATTTGACCCCCCTCCACTGACATTAGTAAGAGTGAGAGGTTAACACGTTTTGGGGGCATGACCTTTATGCATCTGTAACTTCACTCATCATTATGTACAATTCATTCATGATTATCCGTAATCATGGCAGCATCCACATTAATGTAGAAGTGTTAATTTATTTAGAATAGAAGTGACTCCAAAATGACACAATACATTATTTACCATTCATTTATATTGGGCACATTCCCGAAACACAACCAAAACAAACTGCAAATGCATCAAGCAAGGCTTTAGAGGTTGGCAAGTAGCCTAGCATTTAGAGTGGTTAGAGTGTTGGGCCAGTAACCGAAAAGTTGCTAGTTCAAATCTATGAGCTGACAATGTGGAAATTTAGTTGATCTGCCCTTGAGCAAGGCACTTAATCCTAATTGTTCTAGGATACCCATCAACAATGGCTTATCCTTGGCAACGACCCCACTCTCAGGGGTAGTTGGGATATGCAAGAAACACATTTCCATTTCACCCTCGTGCAGGTTGTACATGCAGTGAAACAGGACAGATATAAGCACCTCTTATTTTACCTTTTGAGAGTCACAAACTTGATGTATTTGGTCCCATATTTCTAGCATGCAATGACTACAAACCTTTTCACTAAATTCAATACAAGTTAATTTGTCCAAACACTTATGACATCTTGAAATTGGGGGACTTGAAACAAGTCTTTCATTTCTAAAAAAGATATGTATGAAAATACCCCCAAATAAAAGGTTACATTTTGCACTATATATTTATTAACTAAAGCAACTAAGGAAAATATACAATGGTGTGTGTAATAAGTAATCAGTAGTGTAAGTGAGTGTTCTGCATGCATGAATGTGATAATGTAGGGTGTCGAAAAGATGCTAAAGCAAACAACTCAAAAACCACTAAGAAACACAACAAAATCCATAAAGGTGTCTGCAGAGTCTCCTCCATGAATTTGGAAGTGGTGTATTTATCCTGGGAGACACCGGGCCCAGGTGTTTCCCATGTAGCTGACGACCCACCCAACTCCGCCCACCGGCATCCTAATAAGGAAACAACAGAGAGAATACTGCAGACAGAGTGGGAGGGTCGTCACATTCCCGCCCATAAAACCGGGGACCAACAAGGGCCCCAGAACAACGACACAGCCCTCTGCGTCCCAACTTCACACAGCTTCTGCGTCCCAAATTGATGAGGGGTTACGTGTTCACTTACAATTTGCCCCAGCCAACCTCCTCCCTAGACCTCAGCAACCTTTGCACAGGAAGCAACATTTAAGAGGAAAGAAAAAAAAACAGGAGGGAGCTGACAGGACAGAGAGAACATGACAATACGAACAATGGTCAGTCACGTAAACATTTAGGAACAGGGCGCACGAGAGAGCATCAGCAATCACGTTCTCAGTCCCCCGGATGTGCCGCACATCAAGATGGAATGATTGTAAAAATAAACACCATCGCATTATCCTCTGGTTTGGAAACATCATGGACCTCAAATAAGTGAGGGGGGTTATGGTCGGTGTAGACCACAATAGGTACTACCCCCCGACCCGACATACACTTCGAAGTGTTGTAGGGCCCAAATGAGTGCTAGCGCTTCCTTTTCAATAACCGAATAGATCAACTGATAATCGTTAAACTTTTTAGGAAAGAAACTAACAGGCCTCTCAACCCCAGACACATCTGCTTGCAGCAAAACTGCACCTGCCCCCACATGACTAACATCCACCTGCCAATAGCTTTTTAACAGGTCAAATTTGCTCAAACTTAGCTGCACCGACTTGAACACAGTCCTCCATCCAAGGAGGAGGAAAATAACGTGGCTTTGTGACACTTTACCTTACGGTAGTCCGTACAAAATTGGTTTATTCCATCTGGTTTACTGACCAAGATACAGGGAGAAGCCCAACTGGAGAAAGAAGGCTCTGCTATCTTACTCTCCAGCATGTACTTGACCTCAGCATCCAGACAACATAGTTTCTCTGAAGAAACTCTATAGAACCGCTGATGAATTGGGTCAGCATCTCCAATGTCAATATCATGTTCTATTAAGGTTGTACGTGTAGGTGTATCAGAAAACAAACCTGGAAATGTCTGAATCAGACCAACCATCTCTTTCCGCCCATCAACAGGTAGGTGAGTGAGAAGACTGCCTAAAATATTTTCCAATCTACCCTGCAATATACAATCGTCAGGACCAGGAACATCCTCCTCATGCACAGATCTAGCACGACAAGAACCCAAGGAAACAACGGTATCAGCCAAAAGAACAGGTTTTACCGTCCTCTGTGGACTTCCACTGTTCAGTCTCAGAGGAACGTGCACAATATGGTTTTAACAGATTTACATGGCACAGCTGGTGTGCTTTCCTCTGTTCTGGAGTGGCAACTAGATAATTTTGCTCAGTATACTGGCGCACCACTGTATCTGGACCTTGAAACTTGGCTTGAAAAGGAGTACCAACAATTGGCAGCAGAGCAAGAACCTGGTCACCCGGACTAAAGTGGCGAGGCTCAGTTCGGCGATCAAATATGCCCTTCATCCTCTCCTGTGAAGACTACAACTTTTCCTTAGCCATTTCACCGGCGGCGTACAGGCGTCACCGGAAATCACACACATACGATAACAGGGACTGAGGAGGCTCGGGACACTTCCGTCATCCGGGTGAACAGATAAAAGTCCACGCACCCTATGTCCAAACACAAGGTCATTTGGACTGAAACCCGTGCTCTCCTGTGAAACCTCCCTAGCGGCTAACAGTATCCAAGGCAACCCCGCCTCCCAATCCTTATCCATCTCAGTACAATAAGCTCTCAAAGACTTAAGTGTTTGATGGAAACGTTCCAGTGCTCCTTGACTTTGCACGTGATAGGCGCTAGACAAATTGTGTTTAATATGGAGCTGTTGCCGAACCTGACTAAACAAATTAGAGGTGAAATTTGATCCTTGATCACTCTGAATGACCTTAGGGATTCCAAACAATGAGAGAAACTGAGTCAAAGCTTTTAACACAGACTGTCGTGATAGATCGGAGAGGATAGGCAGCAGGAAACCTAGTGATCTGACACATCACAGTGAACAGGTAACTGCTACCCTTTTTAGAACGAGGCAGAGGACCCACACAGTCAATAATCAGATACTCAAAAGGTTGGCTGAGTACAGGAATAGGAAACAAGGGTACCGGCTTAATAGCTTGATTAGGCTTACCAGTTAATTGACAGGTGTGACAAGTTTTGATAAAATCAGAAACATCCCTCTTTAATCTAGGCCAAAAGAAATGTCTTAATATGCGATTGTAGGTTTTCCTCACCCCCACATGTCCAGCAACGTCACTGTGAGAAGTCCAACACCAACTCACGAAGCTTAACTGGTACAACAACCTGACTAATTGCCTCCCCCAAAAAACAACTATCATGAGACACCCACTTTCTCATCAGGACATCCTCTTGGAGAAAATAGCCATGAGCGACATCTCCCAACTGTTCTACAGGCACAATTTGGTCACGCAACTCTTCTAACGTGGAGTCATCCCGTTGCGCATTGATTAGATCTGAGCGGGTTACAGATAACGGAACAGGGAAAACAGTGACATACATGTTTGTATTATTATCATTAGTTGGCGCAGTGACCAGTTCGCCACGGCCCATAGAACGTGTCACTGCACACGCAGAGAACACCTCTGGGAAACTCTGTACACTCTCATCAGGAATCCCAACAAATGATGGCTTGGTGGAAACCACTAGAGATTGAAACACGACAGGCCATACACGCTCACCATCCAAGTTATTCCCAAGGATAACGTTGATACCCTCAATAGGCAACGAAGGACGCACCCCCACAACACCTTTCACCAGTCCACAATCCAAAATCAGTTTATGCAATGGAACTGACAGAGTGTTCAAACCTATTCCCCTAATTAGAACACTATTCCCCGAATCAGTCTCGGCAGAAAAGGGTAACACAGACTCCAACACAAATGATTCAGAGGCACCTGTGTCTCTCAGGATCTTCACTGGCACTAGGTCTTTACTTCCTAACATAGACACAAAACCTTCCGTAATGAAAGGTAAATAGTCTGGATCAATATGGACTTTCACATTCTCCTGGGCCTGAGGAAATGAGTCATGAGTGAACTGATGTGGAACAGGTGCAGCTAACGAGGTAGGCTTAGATTTAGCGTAAGCACCCTTTGACCTGAGAAGTGGACATTCGTTTTTCAATGACCTGAACCTTGACAGTAGTGACACTCCTGCCCAAAGTCAGCTTTACCATGGGAGTCAGGCTCAACCCTAGTTGAATATAACTCTCCCCGTGAACCAAAGTATCTCGGTGAGCGAAGCCCAAATCTATCCGAACGCCCCCACTCTTTCCGAATACGGGGCTCTGCAAAGACACTTTTGTGAGTCAACACATACTCGTCCGCCAAAACCGCAGCTTCAGCGACATTCTTTACTTTCTGTTCGTTAATATACGTGGCAATACAATCAGGAATTGTGTCCTTAAATTGCTCTAACATAATCAGATCACACAGCCCTTGGAAAGTCACAACTGCAGAGGCGGAACACCAGCGATGAAACTGTAAAGACAATTGTCGCGCAAACTCAACATGAGTCTGCTTATCATCCCTAATTTTCGCAGCTTTTTGTTAAAAATTACGCAACATTTCAGCGCCCTGCTATTCATGCCAGGAATATAGTATATGCATATGATTAGTATGTGTGGATAGAAAACACTCAGACGTTTCTAAAACGGGTTAAATCACGGCTGTGACTATAACAGAACGTGCGTTTCATCGAAAAGTGCAGGAAAATCTGATCACTGAAAATGGGAAAATATATCCATGCGCCACTTCAACCAATTGTTAAAAGTGACCCACATTAAATGGGGCTGAGGTTGCAATACCTACAGCTTCCACACGATGTCAACAGGCTTGTCATTTGTCTCGGATTTGTTTCTTGTTCAAACCGAAACAAGGGAGCCGATTTCTTCCGGTCTCCGTCAGGATGTTTTGGTTGAGAAATATCCAGACATGATTTCAAGACGTGGAGCTAAAGAATATACATCGCCCCGTGATCATTTTGATAGATTATTAACGTTTACTAATACCTAAAGTTGCATTACAAAAGTATTTCGAAGTGTTTTGTGAAAGTTTATCGTCGACTTTTTTAATTTTTAAAAATGACGTTGCGTTATCAAACTCTGTTTTTTCCTTGATTACACACTCTTCATAGATCGATATCTAGGCTATATATGGACCGATTTAATCGAAAAAAAGACCCAAATAAATGTTTATGGGACATCTAGGAGTGCCAAGAAAGAAGCTCGTCAAAGGTAATGAATGTTTTATATTTTATTTCTGCGTTTTGGGTAGCGCCGGCTAACGCAAAATCTGTCGTGTTAAGTGACGTTGCAGTATTTTGGGGGTACATGTTATCAGATAATAGCTTCTCATGCTTTCGCCGAAAAGCATTTTACAAATCTGACTTGGTGGATAGATTCACAACGAGTGTAGCTTTAAATCACTACATTGAATGTGTATTTTAATGAAAGTTTGAGTTTTATCAAAAACTATACGTGGCGCACTTGAAATTTCCGCTGATCTGATCCCCACAGCGGGAGCACTTCCCCAACATTAAAGTTATAAATCATTGGCGGTAAGCCTCAGGGACCAATTCATAAATCTGTAATACAGCTGTTTTAACTTTATCATAACTGGCACTGTCGGCTACACTAAGAGCTGAATATGCTTCCTGCGCTTTACCGGTCAGCACACACTGCAACATTAAAGTGCGGACAGAATCAGGCCAACTCTAGCGTCAGCAACACGCTCAAACAACGAAAAGAATGTCTCTGTTATGCAGATGAGTGAGGACCCAAAAGCGATATAACGGAAACAGAGTCTTTTAATGTCCAAACAGGGAAAACATAAATCCTCAATCATTACAGGGAAGTCCAAACAGGGAAAACACAAATCCTCTAGTTTAACAGGAGAGTCCCCCTTCTAGTTGTTGAGGAGAGTTGCAGGGCTAGCGGCAACAGACTGCAGGTCCCTTCGGGTAGGCGCGGGCCGTAGAGGAGAGACACCTGCTCACACGCAGTATCTGATGACGAGGCAGAATACAACTGGACGGAACAAAGGCAAAGCAAACAGCAAACAGCAAACAACAAACAACAAACAAGAATCCGACAAGGACAGAGGCAGAAACCGAGAGAGAAATAGAGACCTAATCAGAGGGCAAAATAGGGGACAGGTGTGAGAGAGTAAACGAGGTCGTTAGGAGAATGAGGAACAGCTGGGAGCAGGAACGGAACGATAGAGAGAGAGAGGGATAGAGAGAGAGAAAGAAACCTAATAAGACCAGCAGGGGGAAACGAAGAGAAGAGAAAGCACAGGGACAAGACATGACAAAACAATACATGACAGTACCCCCCCACTCACCGAGCGCCTCCTGGCGCACTCGAGGAGGAAACCTGGCGGCAACGGAGGAAATCATCGATCAGCGAACGGTCCAGCACGTCCCGAGATGGAACCCAACTCCTCTCCTCAGGACCGTACCGGGAAACGATGAAGAGGGAATCTTAGTGCAATTATTATTATAAAAATGAGACACGGGTAGAGAACTGTAAGAGTTTGAGCAATCAGGACCAAACAGGCCAGGAGAGTAACAACTAGGGACAGACTGAGACACAGCAAGGCTAAGACCAAGAACAGGAGAGAGGCGGTGGCTGAGGACAGACTGAGACACAGCAAGTGCAGGAGCAGGACCAGGAGAGATGCGGTGGCTGGGGACAGACTGAGACACAGCAAGGGCAGGAAAGATGCGGTGGCAGGGGACAGACTGAGACACAGCAAGGGCAGGAGAGATGCGGTGGCTGGGGACAGACTGAGACACAGCAAGGCCAGGAGCAGGACCAGGAGAGATGCGGTGTCTGGGGACAGACTTAGACACAGCAAGGCCAGGAGCAGAAGCAGGAAGAGAGTTACCGGACTTAGTCTGCGCGCAGTCCGAACAAGCAGCCACGAAACGACGCGTGTCACGCTCCTGAGTGGGCCACCAAAAACGCTGAGCCCACTGTAGAACGCTGAGCCCACTGAAGAACGGCCAGACGAGTAGGAACGGGAACGAAAAGAAGGTTCATAGGACAAGCGCGGGAGACGGAGTGTGAGTGAGTGCTTGCTTTACCTGCCTCTCAATTCCCCAGACAGTCAACCCGACAACACGCCCCTCAGGGAATCTCCCCTCGGGGTCGGTGGAGGCTACTGAAGAACTGAAGAGACGGGATAAAGCATCAGGCTTGGTGTTCCTTGAGCCCGGACGATAAGAAATAACGAACTCGAAATGAGCGAAATACAGCGCCCAACGAGCCTGACGCACATTAAGTCGTTTGGCAGAACGGATGTACTCAAGGTTCTTATGGTCAGTCCAAACGACAAAAGGAACGGTCGCCCCCTCCAACCACTGTCGCCATTCGCCTAGGGCTAAGCGGATGGCGAGCAGTTCGCGGTTAGCCACATCATAGTTACGTTCCGACGGCGACAGGCGATGAGAAAAATACGCACAAGGGTGGACCTTATCGTCAGAATGGGAGCGCTGGGACAGAATGGCTCCCACGCCCACCTCTGACGCGTCAACCTCGACAATGAACTGTTTAGTGACGTCAGGTGTAACAAGGATAGGAGCGGATGTAAAACGCTTCTTGAGGAGATCAAAAGCTCCCTGGGCGGAAACGGACCACTTAAAGCACGTCTTGACAGAAGTAAAGGCTGTGAGAGGAGCTGCCATTTGACTGAAATTACGAATGAAACGCCGATAGAAATTTGAGAAACCGAGAAAGCGCTGCAGTTCGACAAGTGACTTAGGGACGGGCCAATCGCTGACAGCATGGATCCTAGCGGGATCCATCTGGATGCCTTCAGCGGAAATAACAGAACCGAGAAAAGTGACGGAGGAGACATGAAAAGCGCACTTCTCAGCCTTCACATAAAGACAATTCTCTAAAAGGCGCTGGAGAACACGTCGAACGTGCTGAACATGAATCTGGAGTGACGGTGAAAAGAAATCAGGATATCGTCAAGGTAAACGAAAACAAAGATGTTCAGCATGTCACTCAGTACATCATTCACTAATGCCTGAAAGACAGCTGGAGCATTAGCGAGACCGAACGGCAGAACCCGGTATTCAAAATGCCCTAACGGAGTGTTAAACGCTGTTTTCCACTCGTCCCCCTCCCTGATGCGCACGAGATGGTAAGCGTTACGAAGGTCCAACTTAGTAAAGAACCTGGCTCCCTGCAGAGTCTCGAAAACTGAAGACATAAAGGAAAGCGGATAACGATTCTTAACCGTTATGTCATTCAGCCCTCGATAATCCACGCAGGGGCGCAGGGTCCCGTCCTCTTCCTTAACAAAAAAGAACCCCGCTTCGGCGGGAGAGGAGGAAGGGACCACGGTACCGGTGTCGAGAGCTACAGACAAATAATCTTCGAGAGCCTTACGTTCGGTAGCCGACAGAGAGTCTAGTCTACCCCGTGGGGGAGTGGTACCCGGAAGGAGATCAATACAACAATCATACGACCGGTGAGGAGGAAGGGAGGTGGCCCTGGACCGACTGAAGACCGTGCGCAGATCATGATATTCCTCCGGCACCCCCGTCACCAGGCTCCTCCTGTGAAGAGGGGGCAGAAGAAACAGGAGGAATAGCAGACACTAAACACTTAACATGACAAGAGACGTTCCAGGAGAGGATAGAATTACTAGACCAATTAATAGAAGGATTATGACACACTAGCCAGGGATGGCCCAAAACAACAGGTGTAAAAGGTGAACAAAAAATCAAAAAAGAAATGGTTTCACTATGATTACCAGAGACAGTGAGGGTTAAAGGTAACGTTTCACGCTGAATCCTGGGGAGAGGACTACCATCCAAGGCGAACATAGCCGTGGGCTCCCCTAACTGCCTGAGAGGAATGTCATGTTCCCGAGCCCAGGCTTCGTCCATAAAACAGCCCTCCGCCCCAGAGTCTATTAATGCACTGCAGGAAGCTGCCGAACCGGTCCAGCGTAGATGGACCGACAAGGTAGTACAGGAACTTGACGGAGAGACCAGAGTAGTAGCGCTCGCCAGTAGCCCTCCGCTTACTGATGAGCTCTGGCCTTTTACTGGACATGAAATGACAAAATGACCAGCGGTACCGCAATAGAGACAGAGGCGGTTGGTGATTCTCCGTTCCCTCTCCTTAGTCGAGATGCAAATACCCCCCAGCTGCATGGGCTCAACACCTGAGCCAGTGGGGGAGATGGTAGTGATGCGGAGAGGGGGGACACTGTTAACGCGAGCTCTCTTCCATGAGCTCGGTGACGAAGATCTACCCGTCGTTCTATGCGAATAGCGAGTTCAATCAAAGAATCCACGCTGGAAGGAACCTCCCGGGAGAGAATCTCATCCTTAACCTTAGCGTGGAGACCCTCCAGAAAACGAGCGAGCAACGCCGGCTCGTTCCAGTCACTGGAGGCAGCAAGAGTGCGAAACTCTATAGAGTAATCCGTTATGGATCGATTACCTTGACATAGGGAAGACAGGGCCCAGGAAGCTTCTTTCCCAAAAACAGAACGATCAAAAACCCGTATCATCTCCTCCTTAAAGTTCTGATACTGGAAAGGGAATACCCCCCTGTATTGGACAAAAATGAATGGCAAGTCATTGGCATCGGACAAACCATATACACATTGGCCAATACCACCCAATTCGGCGTTGATTCATGCAAAGTGTATTGCAAATGCCATATGGCAATTGCCAGTTGTAACACTTTAAAAATTCAACAGGGGGCGAATGCGCTCCACCGGGGTTTTTCATATTGGAAATGTAACCCAAGTCAACGTTCAAAAGCAAAATTTTGAAAAAATGAAATTTTTGTCAAATACTTATCACCCCTTAAAAAAGTGCTTTCTGGACCGTTTTTCGAAATTCTTTCGATTTTTTTGTCAATTACACATGTGTAAGAACTGTATGAATATACTTTTGTCCAATTTTATTATCATAATTTTTTTTTTTTTTTTACATGCGCATAAGGAATATGTTTTGTCCAATTTCAATATGATTTCATAGGAAGTCAAAAGTCAAAAGTCAAAAATGTCAAAATTTTGTAAAAAACTTCACACACCCTAAAAAAAGTGCTTTCTGGACCGTTTTTCGAAATTCTTTCGATTTTTTTGTCAATTACACATGTGTAAGAACTGTATGAATATACTTTTGTCCAATTTTATTATCATAATTTTTTTTTTTTTTTACATGCGCATAAGGAATATGTTTTGTCCAATTTCAATATGATTTCATAGGAAGTCAAAAGTCAAAAGTAAAAAATGTCAAAATTTTGTAAAAAACTTCACACACCCTTAAAAGTGCTTTCTGGACCGTTTTTGAAATTCTTTCGATTTTTTTGTCAATTACACATGTGTAAGAACTGTATGAATATACTTTTGTCCAATTTTATTATCATATTTTTTTATATATTTTTTAAATTGTGCATAAGGAATATTTTTGTGGGCAAATGCAATAAGAAATTTGACATGCTCAAAAATCCTGCAGAAATGCAAAATTGACTGGCCTGATGAACTCATGGCCGGGCAGTGATAGTTGTTCCTTTCCATCACTCGTTGTGTTGACTTCATCATGTCCATTTTGTGATGTTTTTCAAATAATCATATTGCAAGTGCACGTGCATTTGCAATATGGTTCAATGGACAATTACTATATGAAATTTGACATGCTCAAAAATCCTGCAGAAATGCAAAATTGACTGGCCAGATGAACACAGGATGGCCTGACAGTGATAGTTGTCCATTTCCATCATCATTATATTGACTTCATCATGTCCATTTTGTGATGTTTTTTCACTATAGAATCAATTGTAAGTGCACGTGCATTTTGTGTTTCAAGATTTACCATGAAATTTGACATGCTCAAAAATGCATTGACTGGTCTGATGAACACAGGATGGCCAGCAGTGATTTGTACATTTCCATCACTCGTTGTGTTGATTTCATCATGTCCATTAGGTGATTTTTTTCACTATAGAATCATATTGTAAGTGCACGTGCATTTGCAATATGTTTCAATGTGCATTTACCATATCAAATTTGACATGCTCAAAAATGCAAAATTGACTGGTCTGATGAACACAGGATGGCCGAGCAGTGATAGTTGTACATTTCCATCACTCGTTGTGTTGATTTCATCATGTCCATTAGGTGATGTTTTTTCACTATAGAATCATATTGTAAGTGCACGTGCATTTGCAATATGTTTCAATGTGCATTTACCATATGAAATTTGACATGCTCAAAAATGCAAAATTGACTGGTCTGATGAACACAGGATGGCCGAGCAGTGATAGTTGTACATTTCCATCACTCGTTGTGTTGATTTCATCATGTCCATTAGGTGATGTTTTTGTCACTATAGAATCATATTGTAAGTGCACGTGCATTTGCAATATGTTTCAATGTGCATTTACCATATGAAATTTGACATGCTCAAAAATGCAAAATTGACTGGTCTGATGAACACAGGATGGCCGAGCAGTGATAGTTGTACATTTCCATCACTCGTTGTGTTGATTTCATCATGTCCATTAGGTGATGTTTTTTCACTATAGAATCATATTGTAAGTGCACGTGCATTTGCAATATGTTTCAATGTGCATTTACTATATGAAATTTGACATGCTCAAAAATGCAAAATTGACTGGTCTGATGAACACAGGATGGCCGAGCAGTGATAGTTGTACATTTCCATCACTCGTTGTGTTGATTTCATTATCTCCGTTAGGTGATTTTTTTTCACTATAGAATCATATTGTAAGTGCACGTGCATTTGCAATATGTTTCAATGTGCATTTACCATATGAAATTTCACATGCTCAAAAATGCAAAATTGACTGGTCTGATGAACACAGGATGGCCGAGCAGTGATAGTTGTACATTTCCATCACTCGTTGTGTTGATTTCATCATGTCCATTAGGTGATTTTTTTCACTATAGAATCATATTGTAAGTGCACGTGCATTTGCAATATGTTTCAATGTGCATTTACCATATGAAATTTGACATGCTCAAAAATGCAAAATTGACTGGTCTGATGAACACAGGATGGCCGAGCAGTGATAGTTGTACATTTCCATCACTCGTTGTGTTGATTTCATCATGTCCATTAGGTGATGTTTTTTCACTATAGAATCATATTGTAAGTGCACGTGCATTTGCAATATGTTTCAATGTGCATTTACTATATGAAATTTGACATGCTCAAAAATGCAAAATTGACTGGTCTGATGAACACAGGATGGCCGAGCAGTGATAGTTGTACATTTCCATCACTCGTTGTGTTGATTTCATTATCTCCGTTAGGTGATTTTTTTTCACTATAGAATCATATTGTAAGTGCACGTGCATTTGCAATATGTTTCAATGTGCATTTACCATATGAAATTTCACATGCTCAAAAATGCAAAATTGACTGGTCTGATGAACACAGGATGGCCGAGCAGTGATAGTTGTACATTTCCATCACTCGTTGTGTTGATTTCATCATGTCCATTAGGTGATGTTTTTTCACTATAGAATCATATTGTAAGTGCACGTGCATTTGCAATATGTTTCAATGTGCATTTACCATATGAAATTTGACATGCTCAAAAATGCAAAATTGACTGGTCTGATGAACACAGGATGGCCGAGCAGTGATAGTTGTACATTTCCATCACTCGTTGTGTTGATTTCATCATGTCCATTAGGTGATGTTTTTTCACTATAGAATCATATTGCAAGTGCACGTGCATTTGCAATATAGTTCAATGGACAATTACCATATGAAATTTGACATGCTCAAAAATCCTGCAGAAATGCAAAATTGACTGGCCAGATGAACTCGGGATGGCCTGACAGTGATAGTTGCTCCTTTCCATCGCTCGTTGTGTTGACTTCATCATGTCCATTTTGTGATGTTTTTACACTATAGAATCATATTGCAAATGCACGTGCATTTGCAATATGTTTCAATGTGCATTTACCATATGAAATTTGACATGCTCAAAAATGCAAAATTGACTGGCCTGATGAACACAGGATGGCCGAGCAGTGAGAGTTGTACCTTTCCATCACTCGTTGTGTTGATTTCATCATGTCCATTTGTTTATGTTTTCTCACTTTTGCAAAGTCACTGTGCATTTGCAATATGGTTCAATGGGCAGGTACCATCTGTCATGCTATAAAAAATCCTGCAGGAATGTGAAATTGACTGGCCCCATGAACTCGGGATGGCTGGGCAGTGATTCTGGTTCATCTCAATGGCTCGTTAGGGTTGATTTCAGAATGTCACTTTTGGTGATGGTACCTCACTGTTTAAACATATTGCAAATGGACAAGAGTCACCAGCAAGTCACCGTCCATCAGTCAATTAGATATCATTCTGACACCAAACTGATACAAACTGACACTAAACCCACTTTTTCCAACCTGTTTAGTAGCCAACTATCACACACTTCAGAGCTGGCCCAAAATTCACAACGCCTTTGGTTCAAACCATGAAAAAACCATAAAACACATAGTTACGTTCTAGCTGCGGGTCCATTTCTTATGTTACGTGTAGGCCTAGCTGAGGCGACCCCGAATCCCAAGTTTCGGCTCGATCGGTCATTTGGTGTCCGAGCAAAACCCTAATTGGTGCTGAAAATCCACTTTTTTTCCCATGACTTGCTATGGGGTCCTTGAATGAGCTATCGGACAGAAACGTTGGGGTCTGTCTATATGGGCCGACACGGTCGCAATGCACCTAGTCTTGTGTCTCTGAGACATTTCTAAATGTCGCCATTTTCGTAATGGTCAAAATGAATTGAAGTCATTGCAAATGTACGAAGCTGTTTCTCGGTCCGAGAACCGTCTAGAGCCACGTAACTCACCACGCACTATCGACCTGAGGTCTAGAACAGGATTCTAAAGTTTCGGAACTCTAGGTCTGACGGTTCTTTTTTAGCTCGAACAAAGCTAACTATTGGAGGCACTGTCTGTCTCTACAAACCCCAATACGTCCCTCCTTCCAAGTTGTGTGTCTGTGATTTAGTTTTCCTTTGAAATTTTATGGGAAAAATGACTGATTTACAGTTCATGGGGGTTGCCTAATCACACATATGAAGTTTTGGACAGATCTGACTTTTTTAACCCCTCGAAACAGCCCCTGAGACACCAATTAAGGCACTTCCGGTTGGCACAGGAAGCTATAAATCAACACATATCCTCACTGGGCTATGCTTTTACAGAATCCTGAGTTTTAAGTCCTTACGTTAAGAATTGACTGATTTACACAGGGTTGAATGCACTATGTCTATCAAACTGCAGGCAGGTAATGGAAAAACACTTTTAGGGTGATTTTAACCACTTCCGGTTGGTCCAGGAAGCTTAGAATCAACACAGGTAGACCTCATACTGGCCTGATGGACTGTTATCAAAGACAGGTTCATACGGCATTCATAACCCATATAGACTTCAGGTTGAATTTAGGGGTGCAGGCAATGTATTCCTATGGGGAGAGAAGTCAATGCAAACTCTTTGAAGTAAACACCTTCTTTTAACTATTAAGGGTTAATGCCACACGGTCAACGTTAGGCTTGCACGGATCGGAAGGACCTTAGGAACATACCTGAGGTCGAATTGTGCTTCTCACCCTAACGGTTCTCTCACTGTCACCCAAAAGCAAATGACGTTGTGGGGCAGGCTTCATTTTGGGCCTAATTTTCTAATGGTCGCTGCGCTTAGACCGAGCGAGCTACAGTCAAGCGGGATATCTCGTTGAACTCGGCACGGCCTAGAGATTATGTTTATGCCATTGCCTGCTCTCTGTGTCTTTGAGAACCGCACTTTTCACTCCATCCTTGCTGTGTGTGCGTGTGAGAGATTTTCTTTGACATCTGTTGGGAGAAATGACTGATTTACAGTTCATGAGGGTTACCTAGTCACACATATGAAGTTTTGAAAAGATCTGACCTTTTTAACCCATGGAAACTGCCACTGTGACACCATCAAAGGCACTTCCGGTTGGCACAGGAAGCTATAAATAAACTCATATCATGATTGGGGTATGCCTTTACAGAATCCTGAGTTTTAAGTCTTTACGTTAAGAACTGAGTTATTTACGGAGGGTTTAGTGAGTGTGTGTTATTTCAGAAAATCATAGAAAATCACAGAAATCTCGCAGAGCTCCGCAGCACACTTCAAAAAGATTCGTAAGAACACCCTGCAACTGGATCTGTAACAGTTGGAAAAAAAAACACCTATCCGTGAACATCACCAAGGTGTCGTTGTACGATTTCTCTTAAATGACGATAGATAAATGGCTGGTTCTTTTTGTATTGACACAGGAGGCTCCTTGACTTTGACGTGAAGTGGAAAAATAATTTCTCTATTTTCATTTTGGACCTTTAATCCCAGATAAATGGCCATAACTCAAAAACCGTTGAGGCCTAGACGCCATCTTGTTCGGGGCCAACTGCCCATTATGCCGCCCCTACGCTCACCGAGTTTCGGCTTCTAAATATTTTCAGTTTTCGAGATAAGGCCCCGTCGTGAATCGTGATGTTTTGTCCAATAGCAATATGATTGCTTATGCCCTCTTGTGGGAATTTCCGGGACATCGGAAAAATGACCTAAATCTTATTATTTTTGTAAAACGGAAACCGAATGTCCGACAAAGTTCATTTGATGACTTCCTGGTAGGTCCGGCCCTGACGCTCGGCCCGACGCCGTCCGCGAATTTTACAAACGATTTCGGACGTCTAGTAAGGGACCGTACATTTGCAATATGGACTTTCTCACTAACCATACAGGTACTGCCGAAATCTTCCCTTAAGGTATGTTAGTACACTCAGCCCTTGCCTCCCAGATAGCCGTGCCCCACTCACGAGCCCGTCCAGTAAGGAGAGATATGACGTAGGCGATACGAGCAGTACCCCTGGAGTACGTGTTGGGCTGGAGAGAGAACACAATATCACACTGGTTAAGGAACGAGCGACATTCAGTGGGCTCCCCAGAGTAACACGGTGGGTTATTAATTCTGGGCCCTGGAGACCCGGAAGCCCAGGAGGTAACCGGTGGATCGAGGCTGAGATTGTGAATATCCTTCCGAGAGGCCGGAGACTTGGGTGGCCAGGGTCTCAACGGCATGTCGAGCAGCAGACAATTCCTGTTTGTGTCTGCCTAGCATCGCTCCCTGGAACTCGACGGCTGAGTAGAGAGAATCCGAAATCGCTGGGTCCATTCTTGGTCGGATTCTTCTGTTATGCAGATGAGTGAGGACCCAAAAGCGATATAACGGAAAAGCCTCTGTTACGTGTAGGCTCCGAATGTGTATTCCTGTGTGAGGGGGGGCACCTTGGAGGCATAAGCAGGGCCGAGTCAGTGGAGGATGATCTGAGAGTTGGTCGACTCAAAGACACCTATCATTGGTTGGTTGCTGGTGACCTAGAGCCATCCTGACACTGAATTGATCACAGTGGGGATTGGTGTTGTCTGCAGGGGTGAGGGGCCAGGGTGACTGTGGATTCTGTGTGGAGCACAGTATTTGGTGATGCCCTATTGGAAGAAGGACCTCGTTCTGAAAGTGTCTAAGTGTTATGGGATTTTGGGTTTGGACTTGTAGTAGATTGTTTAACAGGTGGCAGACTATTTTTGAGTAGGAGAAGATTGTGAACTATGTTGCCATTGTATCTGAGAGTAGGAGGCACATTTATGACGAAATGTGAGGTATACAGACCAATGTACCGGAAATTATGGGGAGAGCTCTCTAAATAAACATTCCTGACAGTTGTAGCTGCGCCTCTGTCTGTTTCATTTTAATAAGAACCTTACAAATTCTTAGTAGCAGACAGAGTATTTTAATTGAATTGGTTAACTTCTTATGGCTGCATGGGAAGTATTGAGTAGCTTGGATGAAAAGGTGCCCAGAGTAAACGGCCAGCTCCTCAGTCTCAGTTGCTAAAATATGCATATTATTATTAGTATTGTCTGTGAGTATAACAGAACTGATATTGCAGGCGAAACGCTGAGGAAAATCAAACCAGGAAGTGACATCTATTTAGAAAACTCCATGTTCCATATGTCATGTATTGTCATATTATGTCTTGTTCCTGTTCTTTCTCTTCACTCCGTCTCCCTCTGCTGGTCGTATTAGGTTACCTTCTCTTCCTCTCCTTCCCCCAGCTGTTCCTCATCTTCTCTAACTACCTCGTTCACCCTTTTCCCACCTGTTCCCCTTTTCCCTCTGATTAGGTCTCTATTTCTCTCTCTGTTTCTGCTTCTGTCTTTGTCAGATTCTCATTTGAGTTTCTCATGCCAGAACCAAACTATCGTCTCGTTTGCTTCACCCTTGTCCTGTCCTGTCGGAATCTGCCTGTTCATCTGATGCTACGTGTGATCAGGTACCTCTGTCCTCTACGACCCACGCCTACCCAGAGAGACCAGCAGTCTGTCGCCGCCAACCCAGCTATTCTCCTCTGCTGCTAAGAAGGGGACTCTTCTGAAAATATCAGAAGGACTTTATGTTTCATTTGTCGCCCTCTCTGCGGGTTGTCTATTTTGCCATTATATACGTCTGAAGAGGATCTATGTCTTCTGTGTTTTGACATTAAAGGACTCTGTATTTGTTAAACCGCTTTTGGGTCCTCACTCACGTGCATAACAGAAGAATCTGACCAAGAATGGACCCTGCGACTTCGGATCCTCTCCACTCAGCCGTCGAGATCCAGGGAGCGATGCTAGGCAGACACGAGCAGGAATTGTCTGCTGCTCGACATGCCGTTGAGACCCTGGCCGCCCAAGTCTCCGACCTCACAAAACAGATTCACCATCTCCGCCTCGATCCACCGGCCACTTCCAGGGCTTCCGAATCTCCGGAGCCCAGAATCAATAACCCGCCGTGTTACTCTGGGGAGCCCATTGAATGCCGCTCGTTCCTCACCCAGTGTGATATTGTGTTTTCTCTCCAGCCCAACACTTACTCCAGGAGCACAGCTCGTATCGCCTACGTCATATCTCTCCTTACTGGACGGGCTCGTGAGTGGGGCACGGCAATCTGGGAGGTGAGCGCTGAGTGTACTAACCAGTATCAGGACTTTAAGGAGGAGATGATACGGGTTTTTGATCGTTCTGTTTTTGGGGAGGAAGCTTCCAGGGTCCTGTCTTCCCTATGTCAAGGTAATCGATCCATAACAGATTACTCTATTGAGTTTCGCACTCTTGCCGCCTCCAGTGACTGGAACGAGCCGGCTTTGCTCGCTCGTTTTCTGGAGGGTCTCTGCGCAGAGGTAAAGGATGAGATTCTCTCCCGGGAGGTTCCTTCCAGCGTGGATTCCTTGATTGAACTTGCTATTCGTTTAGAGCGACGGGTTGATCTACGTCGCCAAGCTCGTGGAGAGGAGCTCGCGTTCTCCGTTGCCCCCCTCTCCGCATCACTACCATCTTGCTCCGCCGGCTCGGGTGCTGAGCCTATGCAGCTGGGGGGTATCCGCATCTCGACTAAGGAGAGGGAACGGAGAATCACCAACCGCCTCTGTCTCTATTGCGGTTCCGCTGGTCATTTTGTCACTTCATGTCCAGTAAAAGCCAGAGCTCATCAGTAAGCGGAGGGCTACTGGTGTGCGCTACTACTCTGGTCTCTCCTTCAAGATCCTGCACTACCTTGTCGGTCCATCTACGCTGGACCGGTTCATCAGCTTCCTGCAGTGCCTTGATAGACTCTGGGGCGGAGGGCTGTTTTATGGACGAGACCTGGGCTCGGGAACATGACATTCCTCTCAGACAGTTAAGGGAGCCCACGGCCTTGTTCGCTTTGGATGGTAGTTCTCTCCCCAGGATTCAGCGTGAAACGCTACCTTTAACCTTCACTGTCTCTGGTAATCATAGCGAAACCATTTCTTTTTAAATTTTTCGTTCACCTTTTACACCTGTTGTTTTGGGCAATCCCTGGCTAGTTTGTCATAATCCTTCTATTAATTAGTCTAGTAATTCTATCCTCTCCTGGAACGTCTCTTGTCATGTGAAATGTTTAATGTCTGCAATCCCTCCTGTTTCCTCTGTCTCTTCTTCACAGGAGGAGCCTGGTGATTTGACGGGGGTGCCGGAGGAATATCACGATCTGCGCACGGTGTTCAGTCGGTCCAGGGCCACCTCTCTTCCTCCGCACCGGTCATATGATTGTAGTATTGATCTCCTTCCGGGAACCACTCCCCCCCGGGGTAGACTATACTCTCTGTCGGCTCCCGAACGTAAGGCTCTCGAAGATTATTTGTCTGTAGCTCTCGACGCCGGTACCGTAGTCCCCTCCTCCTCTCCCGCCGGAGCGGGGGTTTTTTTTGTTAAGAAAAAGGACGGGTCCCTGCGCCCCTGCGTGGATTATCGAGGGCTGAATGACATAACAGTTAAGAATCGTTATCCACTCCCTCTTATGTCTTCAGCCTTCGAGATCCTGCAGGGAGCCAGGTTTTTCACTAAGTTAGACCTTCGTAACGCTTACCATCTCGTGCGCATCAGGGAGGGGGACGAGTGGAAAACGGTGTTTAACACTCCATTAGGGCACTTTGAATACCGGGTTCTTCCTTTCGGTCTCACTAACGCTCCAGCTGTCTTTCAGGCATTAGTAAATGACGTCCTGAGAGACATGCTGAACATCTTTGTTTTCGTTTACCTTGACGATATCCTTATTTTTTCACCGTCACTCCAGATTCATGTTCAGCACGTTCGACGTGTCCTCCAGCGCCTTTTAGAGAATTATCTTTATGTGAAGGCTGAGAAGTGCACTTTTCATGCCTCCTCCATCACATTCCTTGGTTCTGTTATTTCCGCTGAAGGCATTAAGATGAATCCCGCTAAGGTCCAAGCTGTCATGGATTGGCCCGTTCCTAAGTCACGTGTCGAGCTGCAGCGCTTTCTCGGCTTCGCAAATTTCTATCGTCGTTTCATCCGTAATTTCGGTCAGGTGGCAGCTCCTCTCACAGCCCTTACTTCTGTCAAGACGTGCTTTAAGTGGTCCGTTTCCGCCCAGGGAGCTTTTGATCTTCTCAAGAATCGTTTTACATCCGCACCTATCCTTGTTACACCTGACGTCTCTAGACAGTTCGTTGTCGAGGTTGACTCGTCAGCGGTGGGCGTGGGAGCCATTCTTTCTCAGCGCTCCCTCTCTGACGACAAGGTCCACCCTTGCGCGGATTTTTCTCAAACTAAATGCGCGTCAGTCTCGTTGGGTGCTGTTTTTCGCTCGTTTCGAGTTCGTAATTTCTTATCGTCCGGGCTCTAAGAACACCAAGCCTGATGCTTTATCTCGTCTCTTCAGTTCTTCAGTAGTCTCCACCGACCCCGAGGGGATTCTCCCTGAGGGGCGTGTTGTCGGGTTGACCGTCTGGGGAATTGAGAGGCAGGTAAAGCAAGCACTCACTCACACTCCGTCGCCGCGCGCTTGTCCTAGGAACCTTCTTTTCGTTCCCGTTCCTACTCGTCTGGCCGTTCTTCAGTGGGCTCACTCTGCCAAGTTAGCCGGCCACCCCGGCGTTCGGGGTACGCTTGCTTCCATCCGCCAGAGTTTTTGGTGGCCCACTCGGGATCGTGACATGCGTCGTTTCGGGGCTGCTTGTTCGGACTGCGCGCAGACTAAGTCCGGTAACTCCCCTCCTGCCGGCCGTCTCAGACCGCTTCCCATTCCCTCTCGACCGTGGTTTCACATCGCCTTAGATTTTATCACCGGACTGCCTTCGTCAGCGGGGAAGACTGTTATTCTTACGGTTGTCGATAGGTTCTCTAAGGCGGCTCATTTTATTCCCCTCGCTAAGCTCCCTTCTGCTAAAGAAACGGCACAAATCATCATCGAGAATGTTTTCAGAATTCATGGCCTTCCGTCAGACGTCGTTTCGGACAGGGGTCCGCAATTCACGTCTCAATTTTGGAAGGAGTTTTGCCGTTTGATTGGGGCTTCCGTCAGTCTCTCTTCCGGCTTTCACCCCCAGTCTAATGGTCAAGCAGAACGGGCCAATCAGACTATTGGTCGCATCTTACGCAGTCTTTCTTTTCGTCACCCTGCTTCTTGGTCAGAACAGCTCCCCTGGGCAGAATACGCCCACAACTCGCTTCCTTCATCTGCGACCGGGCTATGTCCTTTTCAGAGTAGCCTCGGGTACCAGCCTCCGCTGTTCTCGTCTCAGCTCGCCGAGTCCAGCGTCCCCTCCGCTCAGGCTTTTGTCCAACGTTGTGAGCGCACCTGGAAGAGGGTCAGGTCTGCACTTTGCCGTTATAGGGCGCAGACTGTGAGAGCCGCTAATAAGCGTAGAACTAAGAGTCCTAGATATTGTCGCGGTCAGAGAGTATGGCTCTCCACTCAAAACCTTCCCCTTAAGACAGCCTCTCGCAAGTTGACCCCACGGTTCATTGGTCCGTTCCGTATTTCTCAGATCATTAATCCTGTCGCAGTGCGACTTCTTCTCCCGCGATTTCTTCGTCGCGTCCACCCGGTCTTCCATGTCTCCTGTGTTAAGCCCGTCCTTCGCGCCCCCGCTCATCTCCCCCCCCCCCCCCATCCTTGTCGAGGGCGCACCTATCTACAGGGTCCGTAAGATTTTGGACATGCGTCCTTTGGGCCATGATCATCAGTACCTAGTGGATTGGGAGGGGTACGGTCCTGAGGAAAGGAGTTGGGTTCCCTCTCGGGACGTGCTGGACCGTTCGCTGATCGATGATTTCCTCCGTTGCCGCCAGGTTTCCTCCTCGAGTGCGCCAGGAGGCGCTCGGTGAGTGGGGGGGTACTGTCATGTATTGTCATATTATGTCTTGTTCCTGTTCTTTCTCTTCATTCCGTCTCCCTCTGCTGGTCGTATTAGGTTACCTTCTCTTCCTCTCCTTCCCCCAGCTGTTCCTCATCTTCTCTAACTACCTCGTTCACCCTTTTCCCACCTGTTCCCCTTTTCCCTCTGATTAGGTCTCTATTTCTCTCTCTGTTTCTGCTTCTGTCTTTGTCAGATTCTCGTTTGAGTTTCTCATGCCAGAACCAAACTATCGTCTCGTTTGCTTCACCCTTGTCCCGTCCTGTCGGAATCTGCCTGTTCATCTGATGCTACGTGTGATCAGGTACCTCTGTCCTCTACGACCCACGCCTACCCAGAGAGACCAGCAGTCTGTCGCCGCCAACCCAGCTATTCTCCTCTGCTGCTAAGAAGGGGACTCTTCTGAAAATATCAGAAGGACTTTATGTTTCATTTGTCGCCCTCTCTGCGTGTTGTCTATTTTGCCATTATATACGTCTGAAGAGGATCTATGTCTTCCCTGTGTTTTGACATTAAAGGACTCTGTATTTGTTAAACCGCTTTTGGGTCCTCACTCCCGTGCATAACACCATAGCCTGCCTTTGCTCCATTTAAAGGGATATCAACCAGATTCCTTTCCCTATCGCTTCCTCAAGGTGTCAACAGTCTTCAGACATAGTTTCAGGCATTTATTTTGAAAAATGAGCCAGAAAGATAACATTGCGCCAGGTGTTCGGATGTTCGGAGGTTGGGCAGCCATTGCCTTTCCCTCTCCTAATGAAAAATACAGTTTTGCTTTATATATTATCGATTATATATTTTTAAAACAACCTGAGGATTGATTATAAAAACATTTGACATGTTTCTGTGGACATGACGGAAACTATTTGGAATTTGTCAGCATTGTCATGACCGCTCTTTCCTGTGGATTTCTGAACATAACATGCCAAACTAACGGAGGTATTTTGGATATAAAAATAATCTTTATGGAACAAAAGCAACATTTATTGTGTAACTGGGAGTCTCATGAGTGAAAACATCCGAAGATCATCAAAGGTGAACAATTAATTGGATTGTTTTTCTGATTTTTGTGACTAAGCTACTTGAAGCTAGGTGTTAAGCCTGATAGTTAATTTTAAATAGACCCCTTGCCCCTTACCCTCAAGTGACACCTTTTATTCCTATCCCCTAGGCACTTCCCCCCAACCTTCAACTCACTGCTAGAAGAACTGAAACATAAGATAGACATGGGGACATCTCAACCTTGAGCTTGAGTTGGTAGAATGGTCACAAGATTCTGTACATAATATAATAATATATGCCATTTAGCAGACGCTTTTATCCAAAGCGACTTACAGTCATGTGTGCATACATTCTACGTATGGGTGGTCCCGGGGATCGAACCCACTACCCTGGCGTTACAAGCGCCATGCTCTACCAACTGAGCTACAGAAATCCCATTTCAAGGTCAATCTCCACAATTATATAGGGGGTTTGGTGGTGGGAGAAAGGTGCTAGCTAGGGTGCAGGGGCTAGTCGTAGAGGCTATACTGAAGAGGCTAAGGGGTGGCTAACGGACCCATCTTTATGGTTGTCAATTTCACCGAAAACAGACTGCTTTTTTTATCGTCAGCTTATCATGTCAACAAGGACATATTAAGGACATATTAAGTTAATCAGTGTTTTTGTTAAGGCAGTGGAAACCCTTGTTCAAACAAGTGACTGAGGCTGATTGGCTGATTGAGGTTTGCTGCGGAATGGGAAAGTCCAAGAGTTATGAATGAGATAGGAGTGGTCGTTGAGAGTATAAAAGGGTTCAGCAGCCCATGGAGCAATGTACAGAGCAACCATGGGCAAACTACTCATCTGCGTTGGTAAGTGGAATTTATTTTGGCTTATTTAGCTTATAACTATACTATTGATCTTTATTTCAAACATGTTATTTACATTTTCATTGTAATGACAATTAGCAACATTCAGAGTCTATGCTCTATGCTAAGGCTTTGGCTCCCTGTGGAGAGAATTGGCCACTGACAAATGTCCTCTAGTTATGCATTTTGTCTATGCTAATGTGGTCCAATTCTGTTTCTAAGGACTGAGGTTGACAGCACCATGACCCACCTATATTCATATCAGAGGGGAAGAACTGCACTTTATATCATTATCATTACAGTTCTGAATTATGTTGACTTGAAAAAAAGTTTAATATGACACAAAACCTCTGCCTTTCTCTTCCTCCCTTCTTTATTTCTCTCGATTTCTCTCACACTATTCTCATTTTCTCTCTCTCTAGGACTGGCTCTCCTGCTGCATGCACAGCTAGGTACGTTTAAAGTTAATTTCATTTACATGTAGCCAGCATCAAGGTAAGTAGCCAATCAGAGAACAATAACTCGATTTACAGAACATGCCAACCCTGACTCTAAAACCGCCAAACTCCAAACTCTAACATTACTACTACCCTTCCATAGGATCCTCCTACATCCTATCCTGTTATTTCACTAACTGGGGCCAGTACCGGCCAGGAGCAGGCAAGTATTTCCCCACCAACGTGGACCCCTGTCTCTGTGACCATCTGATCTATGCCTTTGCCGGCATGGCCAACAATGAGATCAAGACCTACGAATGGAACGATGAGAAACTCTACGGACAGTTCCAGGCACTCAAGAACCAGTGAGAGAGAGACACACACATGCACAAACACTCACACACAAACACACACTCAAGCAGGCATGCACACATGCACATACGCATGCATGCATGCAGGCACGCACACACATAGACAAATGCAGGCAAACACTTTCTCATTCAGGCATGTACACACCACAGGAGGTTTGTGGCACCTTAAGTGTGGAGGACGGGCTCGTGGTAAGGGCTGGAGCAGAATTAGTGGAATGGTATCAAATATGTGAAACACATTGTTTCAATGTGTTTGATGCCATTCCATTTCCGCCATCCCAGACATTTTATGAGCTTTCTTCCCCTCAGCAGCCTCCCGTGGTACACACATGCACCCCTAAGCCAGTAATAACCCTAAGTCTTGTATTTGGTAACAGGAACAGCAACCTGAAGACTCTGCTGGCCATTGGAGGATGGAAATTTGGCAGTCAGCCGTAAGTGGAGATGCATATAAACATGTAAGTGCACACACACATTTACACACACACCCTGTGTCTGAGCTGTGTGTGTGTGTACCCAGGTTCACAGCAATGGTGTCCAGTGCAGCCAACCGCCAGACGTTCATCAGCAGCGTTATCAAGTTCCTGAGACAGTACCAGTTTGACGGCCTGGACATTGACTGGGAATATCCCGGAACCAGAGGCTCCCCACCCGCAGACAAGGCCAGATTCACCACCTTGCTGCAGGTTAGACTCAAACACCCATATACATACACACACACAC
The DNA here is from genome assembly GCF_021184085.1 of Oncorhynchus gorbuscha. Classification (NCBI taxonomy): domain Eukaryota; kingdom Metazoa; phylum Chordata; class Actinopteri; order Salmoniformes; family Salmonidae; genus Oncorhynchus; species Oncorhynchus gorbuscha. Next base: position 37,384,202 of record NC_060190.1, read on the forward strand.
ATAAATGAACAAACATGAATAAACACACACACGCAGATTAACAATCACACATACAGACACACACACATACACACACAAAATAGCACACACAGACAGGAATGAACACCTGAACTCCCAAATTAACACACACATCCCTCTGTGCACTGTCTCCATCTAGGAGCTGATGTCTGCCTTTGAGGCTGAAGGAAAGAACACCAACCGTCCTCGTCTGATGCTGACTGCAGCTGTGGCTGCCGGAAAGGGAACCATCGACACCGGATACCAGATCGCCGAGATTGGATCGTCAGTACATACATACTGGGTCTCATTCATATATTAGTTCTTAGGTAAAATGTGTACATTAAAACATGCATGATCTATCAAATACTTCTTGGCATATTGGAAACTCTTTTTCTCTCTCTTTCTCTTTCTCTCCCTCTCTCTCTCTCCCTCCTCTCAGCGTGTTGGACTACCTGCATGTGATGACCTATGACTTTCATGGATCTTGGGAACACAACACTGGAGAAAACAGCCCTCTGTACAGAGGACCAGCTGATCAGGGAGATGACATCTACTCCGATGTGGTGAGTCTCTCTCTCTGTACCCATCTCTTTCTCTCTCTCTTCCTATGCTCACCTATCTCTTCCTGCCTATTTAGTTTTGAGCTGAGAGGGAGTAGCACATTTCTTAAAAATTATCACTACCACATACTGTGTGTGTTCTCAGGAATATGCTATGAAGTACTGGAAGAGCAGTGGTGCCCCCGCTGAGAAGCTCCTGGTTGGATTCCCCACCTACGGCCACACCTTCCAGCTGGCCAGTGGCTCTAACACTGGAGTGGGCGCTCCCGCCACTGGCCCCGGTCCGGCCGGACCATTCACCAAACAGTCTGGCTTCCTGGCCTACTACGAGGTAATTGACACAGGATTAAGATAGGTCTGAAATTACACCCTCTTCCAATCCCTTGGATGCAAACCCCGTGTATGTTTTTGAGTGATTACATCTGCATCTTCCTGAATCATGCAACTTCCAACCCTAACGTGTGTGTGTGTGTCATTAGATCTGCACCTTACTGAAGCAGGGAGCTACCCAGGCCTGGGACTCTGCCCAGATGGTGCCCTACGCCTACACCCAGCAGAACATCTGGGTTGGATATGACAATGTCAAGAGTTTCCAGGACAAGGTCTGTGTTTGTGGGGGTGTTTGTCTGTTGGAGAAAAGATTTAACTAGGGGGTAATGGCGTAGCATCCTATTCTGTTACAATAATCCTTATAATATATGGAATTAAATAGTAGCTTTTATCTTCCTGATTTACAGTAGTGAGTGCATACATTTTGTTATAGGTGACCCCAGCGAGAATTCGAATCCACCATCCTGTCATTGAAAGATCCATTCCCTACCAACTGAGCAACATAGGGCAATTGATGAAGTTCTATCACCTATACATATTTATCCAATTTCACCCCGTTAAGTAAACCCTCCTCTCTCCTCTCTTTCTCCCCTACAGATCAAGTGGCTGAAGAACACTGGCTTCGGAGGAGCCATGGTGTGGACTCTGGATCTGGATGACTTCTCTGGAACCTTCTGTGGACAGGGCAGATACCCACTGATCAACACCCTCAAGTCTGGACTGGGAACCGGAGCTGGTGAGACAGACACAAACACAAGCCTGCTTGTACACAACGTTCAACAACAACCCTCTCTCACTATCTCAACCAGACCTGGGTTCAAATAGTAGTTGAAAAGATTTCAACCCCTTTCTCTTCTACATTCCCCCAACTCCTATTTCCTCCATGTCTCCCAGGTTGTGCCGCCCGTACGGGCCCCATTGCCCCAGTGATACCTACCCAACAACCACTCAATCCCCCACAACCCGGAGGTCAAGGGGGCAGCAGTGGCAGTAGCAGTGGGGGATCTGGCTTCTGCGCCGGCAAGGCTGACGGCATGTACCCTGACCCCACCAATAAGAACAGCTTCTACAATTGTAGCCAGGGCAAGACCTACGACCAGCACTGTGCTGCCGGTCTGGTGTTCGACATCAGCTGCAAGTGCTGCAACTGGGCCTAAAAAAAAAAACACGGTTCCCCCTATTAATGTTTCCTTCCCCTCTCGTATGTCATGAAGGAGCTGGGTCTAAAGGTTTTGTGGTTGTTAGGTCCACTGTTGTCATGGCCCATTCCAACATCAGCTCCACTTAACATTTAAAATCCACTCCAATAAACATCCACCATATAAATTCATCCTGCTGTCTCTGTCACTTTACTTCATCCACACTGTGTGGGTTTAAGTTATTAAACTTCATTGTACTTTGACTGCAAAAAAATCAGTAATCTACAAATCACCTTGGATCCCACATAGCTAGTCATTATCTGAACAAGATAAGCAATGCTGCTCCTTGCCTTCTCAACTGATTCCCTCACTTATTCCCTTGTCAGTTTAGTTTCATACAATTCATTCCACCACAGAGAATCACAGTAAAAGTCCTTTGTTGCAGTCAAACTTTACCAGGCTTACAGACACGGTATAAAATCACACAGAGCTTAGACTGACTCATCATTACCATGACATTTAAAGTTAAGGCACTGACATAAACAACATATAGACAACAGTAAATAGAAAAGTACTTCAACTTAATGGGAAATCTGTGATTTTCAATAATTGTAAAACAGACAAGACCAAGGTTCAAAGTGAAACTAAGCATTCATAATTGTAAATTCTAATGTTCTCACCTTGGTATAAAATACACACACACTCTCCTGCATTTTTATTTGTACATTGAAGCTAAAACTTTTAATTTGGCTCTGTAGTCAATTTGAGATCAAATGTTTTAAATGAGGCGACAGCACACGTCACTTATTATTTGAGGGTATTTTCATACATATCTGTTTTACCGTTTAGAAATGAAAGCACTGTATGTATCTAGTCTACCCATTTGAATGTGTCTAGTATTTGGACAAATTCACATGTGTATTAAAGTAGTCAAAAGTTTAGTATTTGGTCACAAATTCCAAGCATGCAATGACTACTTCAAGTTAGTGACTCTACAAACTTGTAGGCTGCATTTGCAGTTTGTTTTGGTTGAGCTTCGGATAATGTTGTGCCCAATAGAAATTCATATTTAGATAATCTGTCATTTTGGAGCCACTTTTAATTTAAATGACATTGTATGCTTCTTTTATATTATATTAATATGGATGCTATGATATTTAGGGAAATCATGAATGGATCGTGAATAATGATGGAGTTACAGAGGCATACATATTTATTACCCCATCAAAATTTGACCCCCCTCCACTGACATTGGTAAGAGTGAGAGGTTAACACGTTTTGGGGGCATGACCTTTATGCATCTGTAACTTCACTCATCATTATGTACAATTCATTCATGATTATCCGTAATCATGGCAGCATCCACATTAATGTAGAAGTGTTAATTTATTTAGAATAGAAGTGACTCCAAAATGACACAATACATTATTTACCATTCATTTATATTGGGCACAACATTCCCGAAACACAACCAAAACAAACTGCAAATGCATCAAGCAAGGTTTTAGAGGTTGGCAAGTAGCCTAGCATTTAGAGTGGTTAGAGTGTTGGGCCAGTAACCGAAAAGTTGCTAGTTCAAATCTATGAGCTGACAATGTGGAAATTTAGTCGATCTGCCCTTGAGCAAGGCACTTAATCCTAATTGTTCCAGGATACCCATCAACAATGGCTTATCCTTGGCAACGACCCCACTCTCAGGGGTAGTTGGGATATGCAAGAAACACATTTCCATTTCACCCTCGTACAGGTTGTACATGCAGGGAAACAGGACAGATACAAGCACCTCTTATTTTACCTTTTGAGAGTCACAAACTTGATGCATTTGGTCCCATATTTCTAGCATGCAATGACTACAAAACTTTTCACTAAATTCAATACAAGTTAATTTGTCTAAACACTTATGACATATTGAAATTGGGGGACTTGAAACAAGTCTTTCATTTCTAAAAAAATATGTATGAAAATACCCCCAAATAAAAAGGTTACATTTTGCACTGTTTGCCTCATAAAACATTTGATCTCAAATCCAAAAGGCTGGTGTTTAGAACAAAATTAAACATTAGCTTCACTATCCAAACAAATACACCCAGTTTATTAGGTACACCCATCTAGGACTGGGTCTGACCCCACCTTTGCCTTCAGAACATTCTCTGGGCATGGATTCTACAAGGTATCGTCACGAACCGGCTCAAAGCCCGTAACAAAAGGGAGACAACGTGGAGATAACGCGTAACAAAAGATATATTTATTAACTAAAGCAACTAAGGAAAATATACAATGGTGTGTGTAATCAGTAATCAGTAGTGTAAGTGAGTATTTTGCATGCATGAATGTGATAATGCAGGGTGTTGAAAAGATGCTAAAGCAAACAACTCAAAAACCATTAAGAAACACAACAAAATCCATAAAGGTGTCTGCAGAGTCTCCTCCATGAATGGGGAAGTGGTGTATTTATCCTGGGAGACACCGGGCCCAGGTGTTTCCCATGTAGCTGACGACCCACCCAACTCCGCCCACCGGCATCCTAATAAGGAAACAACAGAGAGAATACTGCAGACAGAGTGGGAGGGTCGTCACATTCCCGCTCATAAAACCGGGGACCAACAAGGGCCCCAGAACAACGACACAGCCCTCTGCGTCCCAACTTCACACAGCTTCTGCGTCCCAAATTGATGAGGGGTTACGTGTTCACTTACAATTTGCCCCAGCCAACCTCCTCCCTAGACCTCAGCAACCTTCGCACAGGAAGCAACATTTAAGAGGAAAGAAAAAAAACAGGAGGGAGCTGACAGGACAGAGAGAACATGACAATACGAACAATGGTCAGTCACATAAACATTTAGGAACAGGGCGCATGAGAGCGCATCAGCAATCACGTTCTCAGTCCCCCGGATGTGCCGCACATCAAGATGGAATGATTGTAAAAATAAACACCAGCGCATTATCCTCTGGTTTGGACACATCATGGACCTCAAAAAAGTGAGGGGGTTATGGTCGGTGTAGACCACAATAGGTACTACCCCCCGACCCGACATACACTTCGAAGTGTTGTAGGGCCCAAATGAGTGCTAGCGCTTCCTTTTCAATAACCGAATAGTTCAACTGATAATCGTTAAACCTTTTAGAAAAGAAACTAACAGGCCTCTCAACCCCAGACACATCTGCTTGCAGCAAAACTTCACCTGCCCCCACATGACTAGCATCCACCTGCCAATAGCCTTTTAACAGGTCAAATTAGCTCAAACTTAGCTGCACCGACTTGAACACAGTCCTCCATCCGAGGAAGAGGAAAAGAATCTGGCTTTGTGACACTGTTTACCTTACGGTAGTCCGTACAAAATCGGTTTGTTCCATCCGGTTTACTGACCAAGATACAGGGAGAAGCCCAACTGGAGAAAGAAGGCTCTGCTATCTTACTCTGCAGCATGTACTTGACCTCAGCATCCAGACAACGTAGTTTCTCTGAAGAAACTCTATAGAACCGCTGAAGAAATGGGTCAGCATCTCCAATGTCAATATCATGTTCTATTAAGGTTGTACGTGTAGGTGTATCAGAAAACAAACCTGGAAATGTCCGAATCAGACCAACCATCTCTTTCCGCCCATCAACAGGTAGGTGAGTGAGAAGACTGAAAAATTCAGAAACACTGGATATTTTAGACAATCTACCCTGCAATATACAATCGTCAGGACCAGGAACATCCTCCTCATGCACAGATCTAGCACGACAAGAACCCAAGGAAACAACGGTATCAGCCAAAAGAACAGTCTCAGAGGAACGTGCATAATATGGTTTTAACAGATTTACATGGCACAGCTGGTGTGCTTTCCTCTGTTCTGGAGTGGCAACTAGATAATTTTGCTCAGTATACTGGTGCACCACTGTATCTGGACCTTGAAACTTGGCTTGAAAAGGAGTACCAACAATTGGCAGCAGAGCAAGAACCTGGTCACCCGGACTAAAGTGACGAGGCTCAGTTCGGCGATCAAATATGCCCTTCATCCTCTCCTGTGAAGATGACAACTTCTCCTTAGCCATTTCACCGGCGGCGTACAGGCGTCACCGGAAATCACACACATACGATAACAGGGACTGAGGAGGCTCGGGACACTTCCGTCATCCTGGAGAACAGATAAAAGTTCACGCACCCTATGTCCAAACACAAGGTCATTTGGACTGAAACCCGTGCTCTCCTGTGAAACCTCCATAGCGGCTAACAGTAACCAAGGCAACCCCGCCTCCCAATCCTTATCCATCTCAGTACAATAAGCTCTCAACAAAGACTTAAGTGTTTGATGGAAATGTTCCAGTGCTCCTTGACTTTTCACGTGATAGGCGCTAGACAAATTGTGTTTAATATGGAGCTGTTGCCGAACCTGACTAAACAGATTAGAGGTGAAATCAGATCCTTGATCACTCTGAATGACCTTAGGGATTCCAAACAATGAGAGAAACTGAGTCAAAGCTTTTAACACAGACTTAGTCGTGATAGATCGGAGGGGATAGGCAGCAGGAAACCTAGTGATCTGACACATCACAGTGAACAGGTAACTGCTACCCTTTTTATAACGAGGCAGAGGACCCACAGGGTCAATAATCAGATACTCAAAAGGTTGGCTGAGTACAGGAATAGGAAACAAGGGTACCGGCTTAATAGCTTGATTAGGCTTACCAGTTAATTGACAGGTGTGACAAGTTTTGATAAAATCAGAAACATCCCTCTTTAATCTAGGCCAAAAGAAATGTCTTAATATGCGATTGTAGGTTTTCCTCACCCCCATATGTCCAGCAACGTCACTGTGAGAAGTCCAACACCAACTCACAAAGCTTAACTGGTACAACAACCTGACTAATTGCCTCCCCCAAAAAATAACTATCATGAGACACCCACTTTCTCATCGTGACATCCTCTTGGAGAAAATAGCCATGAGCGAAATCTCCCAACTGTTCTACTGGCACAATTTGGTCACGCAACTCTTCTAACGTGGAGTCATCCCGTTGCGCATTGATTAGATCTGAGCGGGTTACAGATAACGGAACAGGGAAAACAGTGACATACATGTTTGTATTATTATCATTAGTTGGCGCAGTGACCAGTTCGCCACGGCCCATAGAACGTGTCACTGCACACGCAGAGAACACCTCTGGGAAACTCTGTACACTCTCATCAGGAATCCCAACAAATGATGGCTTGGTGGAAACCACTAGAGATTGAAACACGACAGGCCATACACGCTCACCATCCAAGTTATTCCCAAGGATAACGTTGATACCCTCAATAGGCAACGAAGGACGCACCCCCACAACACCTTTCACCAGTCCACAATCCAAAATCAGTTTATGCAATGGAACTGACAGAGTGTTCAAACCTATTCCCCTAATTAGAACACTATTCCCCGAATCAGTCTCGGCAGAAAAGGGTAACACAGACTCCAACACAAATGATTCAGAGGCACCTGTGTCTCTCAGGATCTTCACTGGCACTAGGTCTTTACTTCCTAACATAGACACAAAACCTTCCGTAATGAAAGGTAAATAGTCTGGATCAATATGGACTTTCACATTCTCCTGGGCCTGAGAAAATGAGTCATGAGTGAACTAATGTGGAACAGGTGCAGCTAACGTGGTAGGCTTAGATTTAGCGTAAGCACCCTTTGACCTGAGAAGTGGACATTCGTTTTTCCAATGACCTGAACCTTGACAGTAGTGACACTCCTGCCCACAGTCAGCTTTACCATGGGAGTCAGGCTCAACCCTAGTTGAATAGAACTCTCCCCGTGAACCAAAGTATCTCGGTGAGCGAAGCCCAAATCTATCTGAACGCCCCCACTCTTTCCGAATACGGGGCTCTGCAAAGACACTTTTGTGAGTCAACACATACTCGTCCGCCAAAACCGCAGCTTCAGCGACATTCTTTACTTTCTGTTCGTTAATATACGTGGCAATACAATCAGGAATTGTGTCCTTAAATTGCTCTAACATAATCAGATCACACAGCCCTTGGAAAGTCACAACTGCAGAGGCGGAACACCAGCGATGAAACTGTAAAAACAATTGTCGCGCAAACTCAACATGAGTCTGCTTATCATCCATTTTTAAAGTTCTAAATCATTGGCGGTAAGCCTCAGGGACCAATTCATAAATCTGTAACACAGCTGTTTTAACTTTATCATAACTGGCACTGTCGGCTACACTAAGAGCTGAATATGCTTCCTGCGCTTTACCGGTCAGCACACACTGCAACATTAAAGTACGGTCAGAATCAGGCCAACTCCTAGCGTCAGCAACACGCTCAAACAACGAAAAGAATGTCTCAGGGTCCTTTTCATTAAACTGAGGCAATAACCGTAAGTTCCCAACAATATCAAATGTCTCTGGGGCACGACCAAAAGAGGAACTACCCCTAGGTAAATCTGGGTCACCTTCCCAGAACAAACTCTCCCCTGAGATCTTTCCTTCCCTAACCAACTCTATACGTTCTTGTTGCAACTTGATTTTAGCACGCTCCATATCTTGTTTAAATGCCAATTCCTTTTCAAACTTTACACGATCATGCTTTAGCTTCTCACGATCATGCTGCCGATCATGCTCTCTTTTCTCACGTTCATGCTGCCGATCATGCTCTAGCTTTAACAGAAGCAGTTCTTTCTGCTGTTCAAAAAGGCTACTAGGACTAACCGATGGAATGGCCATTGTAACGCTATGGGGAGACGACAAGTCCTCAGCAGAGGCTGCCCCAGTGGTAACTTCAAGAATACCACTCTCCAACAAATTGGTCTTCAATATCAACCTAATAGAATTCTTTAAACGTTTATCACTAATTTCAACCTTGTAGTGTTCAGCGATCTTCAACAGCTGTTCTTTAGTACCTAAATCTAACAATTCCTCTGATGGAAAGCGAATGAACTCATCTACATAAGATGCCATAGTCAAAAGAAATCTCACTCTTACCCTCTGCTGAGCACACCAGACCACAACCCGAGAATTGACAATCACCCTGAGCACCACAGAAGAGAGAGATGAGATACGGAGCTTCCCCAAAACCTACAATAACTCAACCCTAGTCTTCGTGCAGATTTGCGGTGGGAATTTAAGCAAGGTAGCCCACTGGCAAGGAAATAGAACTCCCCAGCATGTTGGCAAATTCCACCAAGCCACGGATGTGCCCCCGAGACAACTGCTCAGTCCACAGACACCACACAAAAATAACAAACATTAACCATGCCCAACATATTCCAAAAAATGAAACATGTCGCTAAGCCTATCAGGGGAAAAAGGCTATAGCTCCGGGTAGCAAGTTCCACTACCCTACCCAATCTCCCACCGAGGTACACAGCCGATTACTCACCTCAGACTAACGTCCCAACAGAAAGTATAACAATAGTTTCCAGGCTAGGCAGGGCCTGGAAACTAACCATTATACTCTCTCCAACGCAGCACAACCCAAACAACAAAGGCAACCAATACTGACGGTCTCCCAAACCAGTAGTTCAAAGATCCCGGATGAGCCCCCACTTGTCACGAACCGGATCATAGCCCGTAACAAAAGGGAGATAACGTGGAGATAAGGTGTAACAAAAGATATATTTATTAACTAAAGCAACTAAGGAAAATATACAATGGCGTGTGTAATCAGTAGT